>NC_143133.1:20466666-20618181 GCF_059928025.1 Delphinapterus leucas
GCTATGGCATGTTTGCTCTAAGTTCCTGATAAATATGGAAAGCCAAATTCTAACCCTTTCCAAAGAGACATATTTTATTATCTGGCCTCTTCTGCTCTCAGGAGGCAAACTTTCAGAGATGCTACTACAAAGTAAACTGAATGTGTTTTATTATGCTGAAATAATAAGTATTTCTTTATAGGGGCGGCATATCAAATTCTATTCAGATTTTCCGTTTCTGTTGGCTGCAGGATGAAGGGCATCAGAGGAGAGGGACTGAGGGTCGTGAGTGGTGGTCCCATTCAGTCTACTCCACCATGTCCCTATTTGTTTTGAATAGGTTCACTGAGCTTTGATTTTTGATCCCCCCAGCCATCTTTTGTAGATATAACCTTTGTTTGCTGTTAGTAACTCCCATGACCTCTCGTTTACATCCCCAGCTTTCCTTGGGTTCCACCTTGACAATCACCTGGATATCTGAGGGACAGGTTATTTAATGAAACTCAAGGAGGCCTGTTCTTATTCCTAAACTGCTAGCTATTTGGGAAGAGGATTTCAGTGTTCAGTCTCAGAATCATCATTTGTTTTGAGTTTAGAGATCATCCATCCAAACCCTTCATAAAATTGAGGTCCAGAATTTTAAGTGAATTGCCTGAGATTACACTTCTAGTTAGCCGCTGAAACTAAAAAGTCAAGTTTCTTAGCTCTCAGTCAAACTCTCATTCAATGGCAATACAATTGAGAAATAGGATGGGAAATAAAGGTTTGGGCTCTGCAGTCAGATTCACTTGGGTTTATGTCCTTTCTCTGCTTATGTTAAAGGAGGTTTATACTTATATAAGAATAGCACCTACTTCACAAGGTTATTGCGGATATAAATGCAACTTTGCGCCGTGTTTTGCACATAGTAACTCCTAATTACTGCAGATATTTGTATGGAAAATTGCAGAGCACATGGCAGAAAGCAAATTATGAAAAAGTAAGTTAAAGGAACTTTCTGAGCAAGCTCACTGGGAAAAATTACTTCTCAAACTCTCATAGAAAAAAGAAAAGCTTATTCCCTTCAAAAAAATATTTTCAGTTGTATGAATCTATTTTTGGTAGCACTCAAAGAAAACTTAAAGTCAAGTGATGGTTTAAGTAGAGGTGACCTCATAGCTATAGCAATGACTATTTAGAAATAAAACTGGCATTCTCTTCATTTCAAATTATGGCAAATATTTGCATTTGACTTTCTCACTATTTAAAGTACTTCAGTGTAAAAACACTATATTTCCCTAATGCTTGAATTCCCTGATGTATGTCGTCAAAGAGATAAGGGAAAACAACTCCTTACCTAGTTTTTTCTGTGAGGAAAACAGGCACCAAATCCTCAAAGGAAGCAAAGCCTTTCATTAGCACTTGAGGTGAAAAGAACTCGCCTACCTGCGTCTTCCTGTTGGGAAAGGGAAACATGTAGAAGATGGTGTCCTTGAAACAATCCCTAAAGCAAGGTGCCCTAGAGAATGATCCATGATTGCTTATAGGATTTTTAATTTTATTTTTATTTTTTTGCGGTACGCGGGCCTCTCACTGTTGTGGCCTCTCCCGTTGCGGAGCACAGGCTCCGGACGCGCAGGATCAGCGGCCATGGCTCACGGGCCCAGCCGCTGCGCGACATGTGGGATCCTCCCGGACCGGGGTACGAACCCGTGTCCCCTGCATCGGCAGGCGGACTCTCAACCACTGCGCCACCAGGGAAGCCCTGCTTATAGAATTTTTTATGAAAGTCAGTGATAAATGTCAAAGTGTAACTCAATGAAAACTGGAGTGGTAAATATATAACTCTGCTGGAGGTTAAGACAAATGACCTAAATATAGAACTTTCCAATGGTCTTTTTTTTTTTTTTTTTGGCTGCGCCACAGGGCATGTGGGATTTTAGCTCCCCAACCAGGGATGGAACCCTCTCCCCCTGCATTGGAAGCGTGGAGTCTTAACCACTGGACCACCAGGGAAGTCCCCAGTGGTCTTTCTTGATTTGAAGTGGGAATCCAAGCCCAGTTTTTAATATGGTAAAAGTTTATATATAAGTGTTGTGTTGAAGAGTCTGGTAAATCTGTAATATTAGACACTGGCAAATAACTCACCTTGGGATTTTAGACAAATTGCTTATCCTATAAGAAAGTTAAACTTTATAATCTCTTAAAATCTCTGATTTATGAAAATCTGATTTGCAGAATAATTCTATATATGATCCTTAATCAAATTTTAAGGAAGAAGAAAAGTAACTGTGTAGTGGTAATTTTCAGGCTCTCAGTGGGTCTCTGTGACTTATGTTATGGTTTAAGCTTTGAGACATTTGTATGGAGATGTCTACAATGACCATATTGGCTTCTGCCATAATGAAGGGGGAACTTTTCTCTCTGAATACCCAAGGAAGTTAATGCACCAAGAGTCCTTTTGTTTCAAAATCTTTTTAATATCTGAAATTCTGGTGAATTCATTATCAACTTGTTGAAATACTTTGAAAAAAAAAGAACTGGAAAGTCGCCTTAAAGCTCATGTGCATGTATCCAAAATATATAATACAGCTCTTTCTGTCAAAACCAAATAGTGTGAACCCTTCAGAAAGTTCGCAACTTGCCCAAGTGTTTTGCCTGTAAAATTAATGTAAGCAATTCTTTTTTGTTGCCCCAGGATGGTGCCTCTCCACTGGTATATGCTGTGGCTGCTGTTACCACTCAGCTCCAGGACCCAGAAGTTACCCACTCGAGATGAGGAACTCTTTCAGATGCAAATTCGGGACAAGGCATTTTTTCATGATTCGTCAGTAATTCCAGATGGAGCTGAAATTAGCAGTTATCTCTTTAGAGACACACCTAAAAGGTATTCTCCCTGCAGGACTTCCTTTATCAATAAGCTCAGAACGGGTGTCTCTGAAAAAGAAAGTGACCTTTTAGACTTAGTTTAGGTAATTTGCAATCAACCTCTGGATAGCATTGCCTATTTTTCTCTAAGTAAGAAAATAAAACGGCAGTGCAACGTCTAGCCATTAGACATCTCTTTGATTCTCGCTGATTGTGATCTTTTGGGTGGAGAGAGAAGTCCTTGCATGTCTAACGTTTTGGAATGGTCATTTTCTTTTCTTCAGGATGGTAGGAAATTTCTAAGAATGACTCTACAGGATTAATGCAATTAATTGAACACATATGATTCTTCAAGGGTTTGCGTTGGCTTGTAAGGATAGTATTTCTTTGATCAATGATTGGTTCTGAAAGCATCAAACCAAACAGAGATAAAAACTGGCCCCTTACTTATCTTCACTCTAACATCAACATATTGAACTCACATAATGCTTCTAAATATTTTGACCTTTAAAACTTACATATATCAACGTATATAAATCAATCAATCAATCATAGAAATGAATTATATTTAAAGTTACTTACTTTGCAGTACCCAAACTCCTCTTTATCATATTTCAAAAACAGTTTCTCCTTTTAACCTAGGGCACCTTGGCATTCCAAAGGATAGAACTATGTCATGTCATCAATAATCCATTTTCCAAAGATTGAGGTGTATCAAATTATTGTCGTCTTTCTCTTGTCACTTCAGTTTTTGTTTTTATTTCTTGGTACGCGGGCCTCTCACTGCTGTGGCCTCTCCCGTTGCGGAGCACAGGCTCCAGACGCGCAGGCTCAGCGGCCATGGCTCACGGGCCCAGCCGCTTCGCGGCATGTGGGATCTTCCCAGACCGGGGCACGAACCTGCGTCCCCTGCATCGGCAGGCAGACTCTCAATGGCTGCGCCACCAGGGAAGCCCCGTCACTCCAGTTTTAATTGACAATAAGAATGGAACGTGGTGCTCCTCTTCCACTGAATGGCCCAGACACGTTACCATCCGGTGTGAGAGTAGATAATCAGTTTTCATATTTTGACTGGTGTGACCTATTGTTTGGGTATCATTTCAACACCATCTGAATGAAATTATTTGTTTGAATGGATGTAATAGATTAGGAACTGATTTGTCAGTAATATATAAAAGAATTATGACTCTTTCGATGACATTCCCAAGAGTGAAGGCACAGAATGCAAGGGTGATTACACTAAAGGAACTTGATGTCTTAGTATTTACAGAGACTTTGTCTGTGAAAACAAGGAAGGGTAGAGGAGGCAGTTTTAATGATTCAAATTAGTCTTAAGTATCAGCTGAATTCATGCCGAACCATTTTGCTTGTCATATTCTTTTGTCTCTTGAAACTTTTGAGTGAATCCAAATTTTTCTTTAAAAAATTACTTTGATTTCCCAAAGGTACTTGTGCACTGCTTTGCAGTGTTCTTTAAAATACAGCATTCCTCAGAATGTAATCATTTCACTTAATCAAATAAATGGTTTATCTTTGATCTTCCAGTCTCTTAAAAATTAAATAAGTTTTGGTTCTAAGCGCTGTCTTAAAATTACATTTTTTTTTCTTTGAAGCAACATGTTTTTATTATAAGACATTTCAAAACAACACATGCTCCTTTCCTCCTTCTGTTTTTATTTCTTTCATTTGTTCATTCTTTTGGGTTTTTTCCCCCCCCACAAATCATGATTGGAGACTTTGATATCTACATTTGGATGCAATGTTAACAATAGTTAAAGAGTTGTGGCCACAGTCATTTCTAGGGGTAAAATATGTGATGGGAGAACCCACAGAGACATTGTTGATGTTACGACTAAAGATGAAATTCCAGATAAAGTTTGGAAGCAGAGAATAGCAAAAGAAAACAAATTCATTAATTTTTCTTATGTTTATACATAAATTCCAAAGTCTAAATGGCTCGCGGAGTGTTTATGCCTCAACTCTGGCCTTATAATTTGGAGCATATTTATCACATTTCTGTCTCCCTCACTAGCCAGTAAATACCTGGTGCTCATAGATCGTGCCCTATCATCTCTGATTGCAGCTGCCTTCCACGAGTGCACTGTGCATGGTAGACAATAAATGTTTGTCAAATTGTTAAAGTTTATTCAGATTGTCTTTTATCCCTAATCATAAGAGCTTCCATATGAAAATGTTGACTTAGAGGGACTCTCTGATGTTTTATATGTATAATGATTACCCTGTGGAATGCAAGCATTGTTTTCTCTGTCATTGGTTGCTTATGGCCTGTATTAAAGTTACTAAGACACAGTTGCATACTTTTGGAAATAAACTACTTTCTTGATTGAAATGAGAACAGAAGGTAATAGGTGAACGTGCACATTGATTCCAGCACTGGTTAGCTCTGCTACCCACAGAAAAACCAACAAAACTAAAAAGTTTTGAATACTTTTAAAATTACACGATGCTAAATAAATTATTTTGTCTTACCTCATTCTTTGTAATGTTCATAGGTTCAGTCATGTTTATGTGGTTAATATCACCTATGCAACCTGGCCAAAGGAACAAAATTCTACTCTCCAAAAGTTGACTGAATTTGAAAACTAAACCATCTGACACCTGTCTTTAGGGATGCTTAAGTCCATAAAATTTCCATACAGTAAAGAGTGCAACCATCTAGTTATTTTGTTTGGATGATTGCCTAAGTTTACTATATTCTGAACAAGCTTTTTTTGCTTTTATAGGGTCTTCACTTTATTTGTCCTTCCACAGCCCTATTTCCACCCTCCAGCTCCTAATTCATCTTGGAATAATGAAGGGGGGAAAGCACATATATTTCCATTCAGATTCCGTATCTTCAGGTAGAAACAGACTAAGTGTAGGTATCCTAAGGCTAGAATAAGGTAGGTGTTATGATTCTTGGGTTCTGTTTATTCATTTACTAATGCGTTCATTAAGAAGAGTTTATCAAGTACCTTCTACCCGCAGAAATCTGTGCTAAATGCTGAGAATAAAATGACATGGAAAATGAACCCTAAGTGGGCCTTTGTTGGGAAAATGACATTAATCGAATAATAATATAAATATATAGTAACAAATTGCAACAGGTTCCCCAAGTGAAAAGTATAGGACACTCGGAGTATGTGAGAGAACCTGAGCCAGAACAGTTAGAGAAGGCATCCCTGAAGAAGTGACATTTAAATATTAGTAAGGGCATACACATCAACTATATGTCAATTAAAAAATTATTTATTTACAAATATTAATAAGGACTAAGGGGTGTATTTCAGGCAGAGCAAACAACATCCCAATGGCTCAAAGAAGCCCTACGTGGTTCGAGCACGGAAAGCAAAAGGGATGATGATATGACAGTGAGGTAGGCGGAAGCCCCACTGCTGGGGAAGTTGTAGACTCTCTGAACAATTAAGGACTTTTTTCCCCAAAAGTGAAATGCTAAACTTATTCATTAATCCAACAAATATTTATTAATAATTATTTTAGTCTCTAAGTCTTCATCAATGAACTAAATGCCCTGCCCTCTTGTAGCTTTCATTCTAGTTGGGGGAGGTGGAAAAATAAAAAGACAAACAAAGGTATATATAATACATCAGGTAGTGATAAGTGCTTTGAAGAAAAATGAAGAGTAGAAAAGCTTCACGGGTAGGAAGGTGATGTCTTACATAAGGGGTCAGAGCCGGTCTATGGCGAGATGGTGACCGACTCTAGAGAAGGGAGTTGATGCAGTGACTGAGCGCGTAAGGTCAACAGCTGGAGGATGAGCATCTCAGATGGAGAAACAGCAAGTTCAGAGGCCCTGAGGCAAGAGTGTGCCATAATCATTCCACAGAGAGCAAGGAGCTGAGTAAAGAAGGGAGAGAATAGAGGAGACGAGTTTAGAGGTTTGGTTGGGGACGCAAATCATTGCAAGTTCTGAATGAGACAAGAAGATCCTGGAGGGTTTGCAGCGAGTGTGTTCAGACTTAGGTGTACATGGATATCTCCTCCTGGAAGGAGGTAAATAAACTAAGGGGGTCAAAGTGGAAACAAGGCCAGTCAGAAGGCTATTGCAATGCTCAGACAAGAAAAAATGGTGGCTTGATCTGGTGGTAACAGGGAAAGTGGAACAAAGGGATGGACTCTGGGTATATTTTAAAGATGAAGCCAAAAAAAAAAAATGACTGCTGATTCAGTGTATGTGGAGTGGAAGAGTAAGAAAAAGTCAAGAATGCCTCTAAAACGTTTGTCCTGAGCAACTGGAAGGTTAGGGCTGTCATTTACTGAGTAGAGACAGACTGCAGGAGAAGTTGGTTTGGCGAGAGAATGAGAAGTTTGGATTAGACATCTTAAGTTTGAAACTTTCAGTAATCTCTAAAGGAAGATGGTGAGAAGATAGTTGTCTCTAAAATTTAGCGAAGAGTTCAGGCTGACAATTTACATTTGAGAATCATTAAAGTAGAAGAGCTTAAAGCTGTGAGCCTGGGTGAGATCACACAGGGAATGAGCACGGGTAGAAAAGAGTGCCCTAGCACAGGCCCTTGGTTCACCCCATGGGTTAGAGGTCCGGGAGGTGAGAAGAACTGCAGAGGAGACAGATGGAGCAGCTGGCCACGGTGGTCAGTTTGGAGAGGGTGTTGGGGTAGATATAGAGAGAATCGAGAGGCAAAGAGGTACCCAGGAGGTGCAATCTCTAGGAGGTGAAACTTGCTTATTTTTTGCCGTGAAACCAGTGAGGAAACCACTGTTTCCTCCCTTGCAAGATTATGGGCTTTGAAAGATAAATGGAATCATCTAAATTATTCAGAGTAAGAATATATAGCATTGTTATACATAGGCAATATTTTTATTCTACTTAAAAGTTCTTTTGAGACATCATTTTAAAAATCTAAGGGGAAAGCATAGAGGAGAATGTTTTGTTCTTTTAAAATGTTTTCAAATCACTAGTTTATTAATTCAACAGAAAATCTTAGTGACAGAGAAATGTGTCTTTCCACTGACTGACACAGTTATCTTTACCTTTTAAAAATATTTCTCAAATGGTCATTAGATACCTCTCTCCAAAAGGATATGGAATAGTAAAACTGTGAACAAAAAAGTCAAGATTGTAAAAGCCTGAATACAGTGTTATTTTGCCAGAGACCAACATGCATTTTAGAAGGACATTGCTGTGAAAATGATCTCTTGGAATGGTTGGTGCTTTAGAGTGCCCTTGGGGTAACTTATAAATTTATCGCCAAATTTATGGAAAATGCAGTTACCTGTAGGGCAATATGCCTGGAAATTCCTCTTGGTTGTGACTTACTTTGCACTGGTGTTAAATAACACCCCCAAACTGGTAAGTTTTGATTCTTAACTCGAGTAACACCCAAACTCCACATTTTGGTTCAATGTCTTTCAATTATTTCAGACTGTGTCGGTGGTAAATCTGGTCGCAGAACCCTGGGCTGTTGGACTTCCACGGTTACAGCTGAAAATATCATGATTTATGTCAGATAGCCAGTTTGATTTTCTGTTAAGTGAATACAAATTAAACCAAGCGATTTTTCCCACTAATCTTGGTTGTAAGTGTTAGGATGAATTACCTCGGTCTGAAGTGGTCCACTTTCACCCAGGTATTTCTTTGTGGTTGAAGAAGACAACACGCCATTGTCAGTCACAGTGACTCCCTGCGATGCGCCCTTAGCATGGACGCTGAGCCTCCAGGAGCTGCCAGAGGAGGCGAGCGGGGAAGGCTCAGGTAAGCGGCGCGGCAGACCTGGCCCCAGACCTCTGGATGGATAGCTGAAAGGCTTATGATACAGACAGCCTTCTCTTAGTAAGAAAAACCAGCATGGACGCATGGGGAAAGCTGGAGATTTGGGGTTGGAGATGAGGGAAACGGAGGATGACATCAGATGGCGGTGATTTGGTGAAATAAGAGGTTGAGAGAGATAGGTGGGTGGGCTGAAGGAGTGAGGAAAGGCAAGAGGTGAGCATCGGCTTCCCTGGCTGTGGTTTGCAGTCTTGCCTAACCACTGGACTCACCACTGGGGGCCGTATATGCTACTGACGCCTGCATCCTACCTCCGAGGTTGTGATTTAATTGCCCTGGGGTGGGGTCTGGACATTGGGATGGTAAAAGTTCCCCTCCATGTGAATCTAATATGCACCCAAGGATAAGAGCCTCTGATCTCTGGGGAGTAAAGGGTAGCCACAAAGAGAGAACAAAAGAGCATTGAGCACCACGGAAAGTCCAGGATGAGAAGAAAGTCAGGAGGAATAGGTCAGGCATTTGAAGAAGATGCAGATGGTGGAAGGCAAATGACAGATACAAAGAAATGAGTAGAGTCTGTATGAGGCGCTGGGTTGACGCTGCCTCCCTTTAAGGGGCAAAGGCATCCTAGCTTGAAGTGAAGGCTTGAGATTGGTGCCATGACAGGATGTTAGCAAGCTAGATACTTACAGTGGTGTGGGAACGCTGTAATTAGGAAAATATTGAAAGGGCATATGGGGAGTGAGGAGATTGAGACAGAATGAGTAGCCACGTGATGACTGTGTTAATTGCGTGGTTTAGGAATATGAAGTTCTACGTACCTCACTCTCAACCTGCAGTGATCAGCTGGAAAAGATCCATTCCCACTCTGGCTACACAGTCCTTCTCTGGGTCTTCTAACACCGATATCTGTGTGATATCTGATATTAATAGTAACAAAAAATTAATAGTAACAAAAAATAGTTACTATTAATTGGAAAACATTATTTTAGTTTCAGTACTTCCCCTATATTCCTCCTGAGCACGTGTTCTACACATTGAAAATTAGGTCCTCTTACTGGTGCTTTATATTCTATATTTTAATGAGATTGTCCAGTCCTACTAACAAAAGTGAAATTAGTGAAATGGCTAGCCATCCAAGTGCAAACTGACAGAACCCTTCTGGTAAAAGCAGATTGACAGTAGGGATTAGTCTCTAAGAGGTTTGCAGTCTTTGACCTAAAAATTCTACCAGCTGGAATCTATCCTGAAGAAATAATGTAAAATCAGAAAAGCCTTACATATATAACAGCATTATTATAATGGTCAAAAATTAACCAACAGTTTCATTTTTATGATATAATATTAAGTGAGAAAAATGAAGGTTTCTCTAGGTACATATATGCATGATAATAAATGTTATAAAGTTGCAGAGAAAAATAAGAGAAAATAATAACAACTGCATAAACATGTGTAGAAGGAAGACTGATAGAAATACCACCAAACTGTTAATAAAGGACTATATGGATTTGTATTAATGGATGATTTTTTTTTATCTTGTTCTCTATCTCCCAGTTTTCTACTGGGAACATGTATTCTTTTTATAATGGAGAAAAACTAAATTAAATTGTCTTAAGAACACAATTTAAGGTTGGCAAGCCACAGCACATGCCCTGACGTGTAGGCTGTGCTTCTCTTGTGTCTTTTAGGTGATCCAGAGCCTCTGGCTCAGCAGAAGCAGCAGATCATTAATGAGGAAGGCGCAGAGTTATTCTCCTACAAAGGCAACGACGTGGAATATTTCATATCTTCTAGTTCTCCATCTGGTTTATATCAGTTGGAGCTTCTTTCAACAGAGAAAGACACACATTTCAAAGTATATGCCACCACAACTCCAGAGTCTGACCAGCCCTACCCTGAATTACCTTATGACCCAAGAGTCGACGTTACCTCCCTGGGATGCACCACGGTCACTTTGGCTTGGAAACCGAGCCCCACGGCCTCTTTGCTGAAACAACCCATTCAGTACTGTGTGGTCATCAACAAAGAGCACAATTTCAAAAGTCTCTGCGCAGTGGAAGCGAAGTTGAGTGCAGACGACGCTTTTATGATGGCACCAAAGCCCGGTCTGGACTTCAGCCCTTTTGACTTTGCCCACTTCGGATTTGCTTCGGATAATTCAGGTAAAGAGCACAGCTTCCTGACAAAGCCGTCTCCAAAACTGGGGAGGCATGCCTACTCGAGGCCCAAGGTTGATATTCAGAAAATCTGCATAGGAAACAAGAACATCTTCACCGTCTCGGATCTGAAACCCGATACGCAGTACTACTTTGACGTCTTCGTGGCCAACAGCAACAGCAATATGAGCACTGCTTACGTGGGCACCTTTGCCAGGACCAAGGAAGAAGCGAAACAGAAGACAGTTGAGCTGAAAGATGGGAAAGTTACGGATGTGTTCGTTAAAAGGAAGGGGGCAAAGTTTCTACGGTTTGCTCCAGTCTCGTCTCACCAAAAAGTCACCTTATTTATTCACTCTTGTCTGGACGCTGTCCAAATCCAAGTGAGAAGAGATGGGAAACTTCTTCTGTCTCAGAACGTGGAAGGCATTCGACAGTTTCAGCTGAGAGGAAAACCTAAAGCCAAATATCTCATTCGACTGAAAGGAAACAAGAAGGGAGCATCTATGTTGAAAATACTAGCTACCACCAGGCCCAGTAAGCAGTCATTTCCCTCTCTTCCTGAAGACACGCGCATCAAAGCCTTCGACAAGCTGCGTACCTGTTCTTCAGCCACCGTGGCTTGGCTAGGCACCCAGGAAAGGAACAAGTTTTGCATCTACAAAAAGGAAGTGGATGATAATTACAGTGAAGACCAGAAGAAAAGAGAGCAAAACCAATGCCTTGGACCAGATACAAGGAAGAAATCAGAGAAGGTCCTCTGTAAATATTTCCACAGTCAAAACCTGCACAAAGCAGTGACCACAGAAACAATCAAAGGTCTTCAGCCTGGAAAATCTTACCTGCTGGATGTTTATGTCACAGGACACGGGGGGCACTCTGTGAAGTATCAGAGTAAAGTTGTAAAAACCAGGAAGTTCTGTTAGTTACCTTGTATAGAGATATATCACTTAGAACTCCAGGAGAGACATTAAATCACTTTAAGTATAAACTGACTACTCCCACAGCTGAGAGAAGTTGTGACCTGTACTTGTACTATGGAAGAAGGGATATCAACTGGTGTATATTGATGTTTATATAAGTAATTGTTGGAGGAGACTTGGTCTAGTGTGCCCCAATGGTACCTAGTGTGTATCTGATATCCACTGATGTCAAAGAGAAAGGACATCTTGAAGGAACTGCCATCCCTTGCTTTGACCACTGCATGAACTGCTTCTAAATTATTTTATCACCTAAAAATTTTGAATATGCCATTCATTGCACACATCCACAAATGCAAATTATTCCTCTCAATAGATGCTAGAATATATATAACTTATTTTATAAAGTCTTGTTTTAAATGTCAGTGTTTCTATGATTGTAAACTATTAAATTCTTTTCCTGTTAAAGTATGGATCTAATCTAAGTATATTAAGTGGACAGCCCTTTAGTCAGTTCTATTGCTATTGTAAATTCTTTTTTTTTTTTTCCGGTATGTGGGCCTCTCACTGTTGTGGCCTCTCCCATTGCGGAGCACAGGTTCCGGATGCGCAGGCTCAACGACCATGGCTCACGGTCCTAGCCGCTCCGCGGCATGTGGGAATCTTCCCGGACCGGGGCACGAACCCATGTCCCCTGCATTGTCAGGCGGACTCTCAACCACTGCGCCACTAGGGAAGCCCTATTGTAAATTCTTATCTGTTGAGTAAAATGTTTAAATACTGTATGTATCTCATGTACAAAGTTGACATACATTATATTCATGTATATAAAATTAAAGATATTAGATTATATACTGTTCATTTTCCCAAGCAGCTACCTTGGTGTATTCAATTTCTATTCTGTCCCCCAAACTGCGCCTTTATGTAATTTTGCACCAGGTTTGACCCTTTTTTAATAGTTAAAAGGCATGCTGCATCTCTCTAAAGTTACTGTGGCATTAGGGACAGTTATTGAAATTTGTATTTTGACATTGAATAGGAGCTAGCTGTTGTGAGAATTGAGAGCACACCAATGGACTTGGAATAAGACAAGCCTCAAAATACTGTAGCTTGATAAGTATTCAACAAATCGTCCTTAACAACCTAAAATATATTACCTCTATTTTAAAAATAACCACCTATTTTAAGTACAAAATTGGGATATGCCAAATATTTTCCAGCTGCTTGAATATTAGCAAAATAATTGTTTTGATTTCTAGTGGGAACAGCTAAGCAACCACCAATTAAGACTTTAATTAGTAATGAGAAAAATATGGAAGCTGCTGTTTCGTAACATTAACAGTCTGTTACTTTTAGCTTTGATTTTTCATGAATCTTCAAAAAGTAATTTAGGTGTAAGATAAAATTTAGGCAAATAATAATAGGAACCTTCATTTATCAAAAACTCTTTACAGAGGGCAGTTTTAGATAGTTTCATTCTCCACAGGTTCTATACATGATGTGTCATGAAAACACTGGAGGATTTAGAAGAGTCTGGGATTTACAGTCAACTAGGCTATGTGGCTTTAGGAAAATCCGCTACCTCCCCTTGTGCCTCTTTCCCAGTTATAAAATTAAGTGGTGATAGATTTGGATAAGTTGATATTATAGGATACCTTCTATCATGACACATTGTCTTTTGTAGAATTCTATGATTCTAAATTAGAAAGTGTTTCTGTAACTACAAGTGGGACAGGTGTAATTCCTTAACCACTACATTTCCCCTATGTGCTGGCACCACCTTTCATATGGTGGGCGTACATGAGTAGCATTCTTTTTTTTTTTTGCGGTATGTGGGCCTCTCACTGTTGTGGCCTCTCCCGTTGCAGAGCACAGGCTCCGGACGCGCAGGCTCAGCGGCCATGACTCACAGGCCTAGCCGCTCCACAGCATGTGGGATCTTCCCGGACCGGGGCACGAACCCGTGTCCCCTGCATCGGCAGGAGGACTCTCAACCACTGCGCCACCAGGGAAGCCCGAGTAGCATTCTTATGGAGTATAAAGTCACTATGGCTTGGGGAGTATAAGTGGTGGTCCTTATGAAAGGACCACCATAGGAGAAAATATCCCCTCTAAAAATGTGTCATCCAATTCATCAGTGTTAAGATATCAAAACAAAATTTATCATATCTGTATGAAGCATTGTGACACCTGAAACAATTTTTTAAACGGAAGAAAGAGCATGTCCCCAGTGGCCACGTAACCAACCAACTTGGAAGGAGAACTTTAAAATTGACAATATCCCAGAGACCTTCTTATCCTACGTTATAAATACGGTGCCTTTGGAAGGAGAATCAACTTTCTCATATTATTCACAAATATATTATTACAGAGCAATATGCTAGATGGGACTACAGTGAATCAAAGAGTTATTGCAGCTTCTGAAGGTGACGGACTTAACTCTCAGATATTGCTAAATGCCTGGGAAACGCTGGGAGCCAGGCCAAATCAATTTAACCAAGCTTTTATTTTTTAGCAAACTGGGATGGCGGTTTCTATGTAGTCTGGATATACCAGAGAATTCTTTCATGGCCCCAGTGAAATTTGCCTTTTAAAAATTATGGGAAAATTAAACACACATTGTAAAACTTCTATCACTCATAAAGGAAGAGAGAAACCTATTAAAAACAAAGCTCTCTTATTTACTAATGTGTTTAGATTTTAGGAGCATTCAGGTGAACTGAGGACAAGAAAAAAAATTTGTTCTTAATTAACAAAGGAACTAGAAAGCTAATATGAAAGCACCACATTTTCTCCATTAAGCTCCGGGATAGCTGTATTGAGAACAGGGCATTTAGAATACCAAGTATAGACATAGTATCATTGAGGAGGGAGGAATCTCTGAGGACATTTTATTTGAGTTCACTATCTTTATTTTTCAGGTGCCAAAGGAAATTGAATACCAGAGAAATAAAAAGAAAGTTCTCATAGTCGAAACAAATAAGTAATAGAATTGCTTGGACTCCAAAATCCTTACTAGAATATAAATCACCAATTCTTAGGGAAAAGAAGTCACTTACGGATTATTTTCCAAAAGGAAATAAAATTTTTGTCTTATTTATGACTTCAAAGCAACTCATTCTTAAAGACCATTTCAAATTTCGTTAAGACTGTGTGTGTAACCCATAACTGACAACTTCAAACTTGTAAGAAAAAAAAAGTTATGATTATTTTTAGAGACAGAAGGTATTCTAATCTAGGTTTGCATGTACACACAAACTGAGGCTGTTAAGTTCATTAGCCAGTTATTTTAATCTAAAACTATTCAGAATCTATACAAGTTTATAGCCGATGATTTTCCTGGTTAAGTTATAATCAAAGTCTAGATTAATGTTTTAAACATGCATCAGAGGATTAGTGCTGGAAAGGATATACGCATTGATTATTTTAGTTACTCCAAATACACTTGGAAAAGTTGTGATCTTTGTATCCTGAAAAGCCAAATGAAGCAACTTCAAATAAAAAATCACTCAGATGAACTTTAGAGTTTGAAATCAGTTTTAATGGTCTTTAATAGTTTGGGAGATCCAGACACCATTGAAAACACACACTCACACACACACTCACACACTCACACACACACACACACATTTTGAATACAATTCAAGGAATTTGTTGGACCTGAAACCAACAGGAATCTCTTCCAACACATTACTAATGCCTCTTAGAGATCACCTAGTTCAACTATCTCAATTTATAGGTGAGGAAACTGAGGCTCAGCTAAGACTAGAACCCAGATTCCTGTACTCCCAGTTTAATGTTCACTCCAGTTCATTTTAAACACTTCTTCACTCCAGAAGACATGCAGCCGCTCACCCAGAATGTGCACCTTTGTCTCTCTTCACTGGCTGGCTTCAACACAAAAACCAGCATCTAACTTGAAGAACAAGGTCATTTGGAGCATCTCCAGCCACTTCCTTCCCCACTTAGATATGGTGCAAGAGAGATAAAGTCAGCTGGGAACTTGCCTTTGGGTCCTTCCCCCAGCACCAAGCAAAGTGACTGCAGCCCGATTTCAGCTGTACTCTGTTTGAAGTTGTCCACAGGACCTGGGAGACATCAGGGCACACTCGTCATTGTGTTTTTTCCAGAGAGTTTTGGTCAGAAAAATATGCAGTAGCTTGGGATTTGGGTCGTTGTTGTTGTTGTGAAGGTGGGAAATGGGAGAGAGGAGAACAGAGAGAGGAAAAGGAGCATGGAGCAAAGTATAGTTTTATCTAATTTCTTTCTCAAAGTGGTCTGAGAGATCAAGGGAAGTGAGAGATCTAATACAGCTTAATTTTATTAAGGTTTTGGATTCTCTTCTACACACAACCTGACACCGGAAAATTTAATAGATCACTATCCACTCTATTAAAATTGCATCCTGCTATTTGCTAGGAATGGTTGATCATGTATCTGGGTAAGATTTCCTTCATTTCTGTTTCTTTGCATTCCCCTCCCTCAACCTTTGAGAAATAAACTTAGTAATCAAAGTTTAGAGATGAAATTACTTAGAATGGCTTTTCATTTCCACCCTTATACCTCTTTCAAAGATATTTTACAATATTCTTTCAAAGTATAAAATATATAGAAGGCTACTGATTGCCATCACAGAAAAATAATTGGTTCCAAGATGGAAGAGTGCAAGGCCTTAGGGGTGGTTATGTTGCTATATTGTCATTATTCAGATTCTAATGAAGATAATGTGGCATCAAGTGTTAGAGGGGGAAGAGAGTAGTGCCGGGAGGGACACTGCATCCTAGCAAAGGACCGCTTAGAAAACAGAGAGAAGAATGAATGTAACTTGTCATCCCATTGCCCTACAGGGGAGAATTTTCAGAAAAGTGTAAGGTTTTCTGGAAACTTGTTAGAAACTTAGAGTCTAGAAACTTTGAAGCAGGGATACGTCAAGCAGGCTCCCAGGATGTGGACATGTCCCAAGACTCCAGAATTTGAAATAATTTTATGAATTGAGACTAAGGTGTAAAACAAAGAAGTTACAGCAGATGGGTTCTTGTTATGGGTGATGAGATCCAGACAGAACAGTTAAAAAAAAAAAAAATAATAACCATCTTACAACTAAGAGAAGCGGTGAATGCGTTGCTTTGTTTTTGAGTCCAGTGCTATTGTCAGAAAGTGAGCTTTAAGAAGCAATTTCAAAATGTTTCAAGTCTCTCTCTGCTTGTGTAAATACTTGCCAATATTAATATCCAATCAAATTGTCATAATTTGGAAAGGAGCAAATATCCATTTCTTGTCTATAGTTAGGCCTTGGCATAATCTTTCTACATTGTGTAAATAAGCCAGCACAGAATCATATAAACAGTTGTTTTAAGATACACTTGACAAGACTCCCAAATGCCCATATTATTATAATTCTGACAGGATTTTGCTTCTGAGAAAAATTATTTGTAATAAACAGAACCAAGTACATTAATACATAGCAGGGTTAGAGGTTTGACTGTTCAGTCTCATCCCTTCCTATGAAATGAACTCTGACCTATTAAATAAAATTAACATATTGCTACTTTTACCATGCAGGTTGGAAAATTTCCCCAATGCCAAATCAACAAGCAGTTTTTAGAAGCAGTTTGTTACCCTCAAAAGCCACAGAGATGTCACACAGGCCTCTGCATTTGACTGACCAATTTTGTGCCCTTCTGTGGATTCATATGGTTAAAATGCCTGGATTGTGGCTGAACCATTTAAGAGTTATAACCACAGATATAGTTTGCTGTGTGAGCAATTTGCTAAGAGCAACTGGTGTAGTCACAAATATGGCCCATTTCCAATGGTTGTGTTTCCAAGTATCAGAGCAGCCACAAGTAGCCTTAGTGACATTTAAAGTTTCCTGGTGCTTCTGGATGTAGTAAGAACTTTACTTGAGACCAGCAAAGAGGCAAGTGAAACAACTGAGAGAGACAAATAAAGGTACATATATTTTTAAAATAACCAAATAAAATTCAACCAATTTTACTATGGTAAAATGTCATTTTAAAAACATGTTTTTAAGGAAATAACAGACTCTTTTAGCTTGCAGGCCTCTCACTGTTGTGGCCTCTCCCGTTGCGGAGCACAGGCTCCGGATGCGCAGGCTCAGTGGCCATGGCTCACGGGCCCAGCTGCTCCGCGGCATGTGGGATGTTCGCGGACCGGGGCACGAACCCGTGCCCCCTGCATCGGCAGGCGGACTCTCAACCACTGCGCCACCAGGGAAGCCCTCTTTTAGCTATTTTTAATGGTAGTATTGAATATGTCCTTCCTGCCAAATAAAGCTTGCCATGCTTCCTCAAATAAAGAGGCCAAGGTCTAAATTACAGCTTGCCCGATTTTGACTTTTTCCATCATGCACATGATCACGGGTTCTCTTGGCTTATCCACAGGTGATCTTCAGGTATGGAAAAAGATGACAAAGATATGAAAGCAGGGTAAGATTCCAGCACTTACATTTAAATTACTTGCATTTTGTGCAAGTTCCGTTGACTAATGTAAGAGAGCTGGGCTTCAAATACAGCTGTGTGCTGAGCAAACTTCAGTGCTCTGAATACTGAACTCCAATTCCTTTGCCGATTCGATGGGCAAGCATTCCCAAGGCCTGAGTTCAAATGTGCAGATAAATACTCAGTGCTGGAGTTTTTGGTGCCAAAGCATACAAAATACTTACGTTCTGCTATGGAAATCTTGGAAAAACAGAACTTCTGTTTTTAATATCTCTGAGGATTTTAAACGGTTCTTAGACTACTTATTACCTTTCATAAAACTTACTCCTCCTTTAAAAGTCTCTTGGTGGCTTACCTATATTAAAAAAAGGAAAACAATACTCTTTGATTCCACTGAGTTTTCTCTTCTCTATTGAAGATAAACAAGCTAATAAGAGAAAGGACAGCAGTGGAAAGAGTGTAGAAATGGGACTCAGGATGTGTGGTTTTTTTAACTTCTGTGGTCTTGAGCTTTTCTCATTTGTAAAACGAGAAGGGTGATGATCTCTTAAGATTCCTTTTGGTAAAGCAGGGAAACTAACAACTGAGTGCCAGCATGTGAGATACAATTATTTAATCCCCATAACAACTCTGAGATGAAGACATTGCAGTCTCATTGAACAGACAAGGATCCCAAAGAACAAAGAAATTACATAATGTGCTCAGGGTCACAAATTGAATAAAAAATGGATACATCTGGCTCCAAAGGTATGCATCTTTCTATTTCCATTTGTGTGGTGTGAGCTCTAGTGCTTATTAGTGAACTTACAGAATAGAATACATGAGGAGACAATTGATAAAAATGTGGAAAATTTAAAACATATTCAAAGGTTGGCCTGGACATTTATCAACAAATTATCTTTGACATGGATAAATATGAAGAGCTAGAGATAAAAGAGAAATAATTCACAAAGGATCACTAAGTTCCTTTTACTGTGTAGGATTTCTCCATTTAATGATGTCTTATACTATATCACAACAACCTTTCTTTCTATTTGTTTATATATCTCATTATACAGAATTTGCTGTAATGCTTGCATAAGATAAAATGTGTCTGTAATATGATGCCAATAAACCTTTATTTAATGCTTTTGTGTTTTAGCATATAGAGTTATCTGTGGTTGTTTGGGATTTTGTTTTGTACATATTTACTTTCTTTTGTTATAGGTTTTTTAACTGCAGATACTTACTGGGCCTTCAATTATATGCCAGCCCCCAAGCTGAGGTATATTGTGATAATCCACACGACAGTCTTATGAGGTAGATACTATTATTCCACATTTTACTGATGAAGAAGCCAAGGGTCAGAGAGGTTGAGTAACTTCCCCGATATCACACAGCTAATAAGGGCTACAACTCAGTGTCAAATCCAGGGTTATAGATAAAGCCAGTGATGGAAAGGGTGATTCTCATTTCCTGCCTTTGGGAAAGATCCTCTGGCTTCCCATAGAACCCACTGGCACAGATTTACTTTTAAAGTTTGCTGGACTTGTGCTCATTCTACTAAGGACTTACTTTGTGGGCACATTGAGTATTTGATACTGACATTCTCCTGATTCCCTCTCTTACACCTTTGTTCCCATATAAATTTTTCCTATGTACCTGGCATTTAAGAAGCTCACACAGCCACTGCCTGAGTCGCAGGCTGAAAGCTGGTGAACTCTGTGTCCTGCCTGGGGAAAGAGCAGCTGACGACAGGATTGAGTATCGCCTTTGGGGCCAGTGAGTTAGTTGATATGACTTCTTTTGTTGAACTCTTTCCTAGGCAGTGCTAAGGAGAGATGAGGGCTCTGTTGCTCCCTTAGCCCCTCCCCCATTTAAAAAATATTTTTTTCCTAACTGCTAAGGTAGTGTTTGTTATAAAAAGAAAACTACAACAACTAAAAAATTACTCAAACCTATACCATGAAACTTGAACCTTTACTCTAATTCTATTCCCCAATGAAAACTATTTTTAACAATTCTGTTTACATTCCAATACTTTTTCCTTCCCTGTGTATAAACTATTATTACCATTCAGTTTTACAAAATATGGAATTATACTAAACACACAGTTTTGCAACTGGCTTTTTTCATTGAATTTGATATTTGGGCCCACATTCCATGTCAGCTTGATCCCATTTAAACATCCTTTCTTCCCATTCTCCTCAGATATGTAAAATGTGTATCAATATGAACACACAGTGATGGTCTCTGTCAGTTACATGTTAAACCATCCTGAAATTCAGGACTGAACCATCGCTGACCTCTCCTGTGTTCATTGTTGCATACGGGCGTCCTCTCCCAGCAAGTGACAGACTCTCTCCTTGACCTGTAGTCAGGCTGGTCTGAGCTGCCTAGGCTTGGATCTCAGTGTACATCCTGGGACGGCCTGCATAGCCCAGTTTTAGCAAGAATCCTGCTAAGTCAGTTTAACCTAAATCCCCCACCCTGGAATCTGATGACTCTGGACATCTGGCCAAATCTCTCATCCCCTACCACCCACCTCAGATAATATTGTATCACCCCAGCCTGCCTTCAGCAAGAATCCCATTAGGTCAGTTTAGCAAGAATCACCATACTCTCATCATAATTTTTCATCCACTGACTCCCTCCTCCCACCCTGTTCTTTGGCTGTAAATCCCTACTTTACTTTATTGTATCCTGAGTTAAGCCCAATCTCTCCTTGCTGCAAAACCCCATTGCAGTAGTCCCTACACCTATTGCAACAGTCCTGAATACAGTCCACCTTACTATCTGAACAAGTATCAGAATACATTTTTTTAGCACAAGTAAACTACTTCCAGACCTTGTCTTCATCTTCAGCCTTGTCAGTATCTCTGTGGGAGTGCTCACCCACCATGTGGAATACTGCTTAGGGGTTCATGCACACATGATACCCACAATCAGGCAAATATATTCAAATGTAAGTTCAAAGGAAATGTTTCTAAAGCCCAGTTGACATGATTGTTATATTCACATTTATATTTAACACTCTTGGGAGGATCTGTGTTTCTGATCCACACTACTCAAGTTGACATTGGCAAGGAAAGCTGAGATTCTACGTAGAAATTGTCCCTGAGTCCACGTGACACAGAAGTTGGGTTAAAAGCAGGTCATTCCCTGGCTTCTCTTTTATGATCACCCTCATAAACCTCTACCCCACCCCAGCCACTTAATACCATGAGAGCAAGGAACCAAGTCCTTTCAATCAAAGCTTCAGTCTACATGTGTCTTGGATCGTAATCAGTTTCCCGGGAGGGGTGAGAATAGTGAGGCAGGAAAGTCTCTTATCTATTCACCCAGCGCTCCCAAACAATTCTGTCAGAGATGGAAACGACACACATCTTCAAGCCACCCTGAGGCTTTCTCCTTTGCAGGCAGCTCTTTGGAGCGTTCAGGTAGGGGGCTGAACGGCAGGCACCAACGAGGGCAGAGACTGGTTCAGTATCTGGATCCTCTCGGGGTTAAATGTCATGACACTCTTCTCTGACAAGAGCTTGAGCAAATACCTTTAAAATTCCCATTTCATGCTCATTACAAATTCAGGTTAAATGAAGTAACCATAAAAAAGTAAAATGAAACTACTCTCAAGGGATCTATAGAGGACTGAACTAAGAATTGGAAAGTACTTTTAAAGACTATATAATAAAAATGATTATTGCATTTTGGGTAAGATAAAATACAGATAAAATACAAAGTTAATGCCAACATCTGGTTTGTAGTACAAGTCCTGATTTTACATGTATTTACAAAAATTATGTATATTTTATATAAATACACAGAGAATATAAAGTTATTTACAAAACCATATATAGACTATAACCATAAAATATAAAATATGCTTTCATGTCCCAGAATGAGAATGTCTTCTAATTTTTCTTTCTCAGACTGCCTTTGTCTGGTTTTCTTATAAAGGTTTTCTTTGCTTCACAAAATTGATTGGAAAGCTTTCCTTCTCTCTCCACCCTCAGGAACAATTTGTATACTATTAGGAGTTATTGGTTTCTTGAATACTTGATAAAACACACCTGTGAACCATCTGGTTCTATTATCCTTTGGAGCGTTGTGACTATTTTATTTATTTACTGATAGTATTCTCTCAAGTTTTCTATTTTATCTTAAATCAAAAATTTATATTTTCTTTAAAATTTGTCATTTTACTTAAATTTTCAAATGCACTGCTCCAAATTTATTCATAGTAGTATGTTCTTTAAATATTTTACATACTTTTAATTTTATTTCCTTTATTATTTTTAAATTATTTGTCTTATTTTCTTAAATCTTCCCGAGAGCTTGTCAATTGTTTTCTTTTTCTCAAAAAAAGCAGCTTTTGGTTTTATTATTACTCTTTTAAATTGTTTCTTTGTTTTATGTTTTGTTAATTTCTAATGTTATCTCTATTGCTTTCCTCCTTCTGCTTTCTTTGCATTTAATTGCATGAGTTGATCACTTAGCTTAAATATTTTCACTTTTTTATTTTCTAACTGTACAGTTTAATGTATGCAAATTTTAAGAAATCATCTAGGAGGCCAGGGGATCCCAAAAGGGAATACAGATTTTGGCCAGAGGATCTAATTGTATTACAAATGCATGTGAAACCACACCACTGAAGGGGATGGTTTTGCTGAGGGCGGGCGGGAGGGGAGGGAATTGCTGACCTAAGTAACTTTGGAAATGAAATGGAATTTGTAAAACTAAGAGCAAAAGAAACTTACATGAGCACTATAGTCCAGTTGACAAAGTTGTTTCCCATGGGGGTAAGTATTAACAATTCTGGTACTGCTATAAGTATATACTGGAATTGTACAATTGGGTAAATGTATGGCAGATGGGGGAAGCCGGTTTTTCACCATTGGATTGGGAGATTACTGATAAACAAGGAGAGGAGGCTACAGTGATCCATGTGATGGTGATGAAATAGAGTTGGAGATGCCAGTATAAACTCATATTTAGAATAATATAAATACAGATGGTTATGTATAGAAAAGTTTATCAATACGTGTATATACACGGATTAGTATACACACATGTATTTCTATGCTCTGTCAATGAGAGAGTGTAGAAGTAGTGACACCCCAGTAGCAATAAACACAGCTCTCACCCAGATCTTGGTTTCTGTCTTAGTGAAACAGAACAGAACCCTATGGTCCCTGCCCCTCATGTCCTCAGCCTGCCTTTTGTCTGTGGAAAAACTTTAGCTAAAGAAGAAGTTTAATCAGAGAAGTGAGAAAATGCAGAAACAAAGGAAAACAGTCCAACAAGACTAAATAATAATACTTTAGTCATGAAGCAAAGTCAAGGACCTTTAGTTCCTCTTCAAGGGCTATAGATAATATTCCGAGCCACATCCTGTGAGCAGTCGCATAGATACTGAAACCCCTCACCAGGTGGAAGCAGTTAACTACATGATGACCAGACTGCAGCCATGACATAAGCTGCCACGATTCTGATGACTGTGAGAGCTGACTGTGCTGTTTCTGTATGTAGCCCCCTCCCTCCATCGATAAAACTCTTGCCGACATCTGAACTACAGCATTTTCCTTTCCACCAACTTTGCCTCTTTATTGGCTTTTGAGCAGCGAGCAGCTGGACCCCACTTTCAGGAACAGCTTTTGAGTCCAACATGGGGCTGTAGCGCTCTCGTGACATCTGGCTCCCTGGGGGTTTCCCGAGCCGCAGCCATGATGAGACGCCTGGGCTGGATGGCCGCGAGGAGTCTGCTCCTCATGGCTCGCTGGCCCCGAGAGGGAGATTTTGGGGGACATTCGTAGGAGCTGCTGAAGCCATTTGTTTCCGGGATTCTCCCTGTTTCTCCCTTGCTCGGCACTGGTTGCCAGCTTACACTTTTCCTTGGGGGAACGGAAACGTGCATCTGGACCAGCTGATGAGCTCCAAGACCGAGTAAGTCCACCGGTGTGCACCCGGGCAAACTTCACTTTTGAGCCCTGAGTGTCATTTGGGCATTTTGCCAATTGGTTCTGATGTGTGTCTGACCTTGAAGGCCATTTGTGTTGGGGAGGTGTTTGTTTGGGACTCCTCTTAGAGCAGGGGTCCCCAAGCCCCGGGCCACAGACCAGTACCAGGCCGCAACCTGTTAGGAACCGGGCTGCACGGCAAGAGGTGAGTGTAGGGCAAGTGAGCGAAACTTCATCCGCCGCTCCCTGTCACTCGCGTTTCTGCCTGAACCTTACCCACACCCCCCTCTCCTGCCCACCCCCGCCCCGCCCGCGGAAAAATTGTCTTCCAGGAAACCAGTCCCTGGTGCCAAAAAGGTTGGGTACCACTGTCTTAGAGGATTTGTGACAGTTCTGTCTTCTGGTGTGTCAATGTGTATTCCGTTTGTGTGGTTGGTATTCTTGTATTTTATAAAATGAGAAATTCAGGTTCTGTTCATGAGAAAGATTTTAGCTATGAAACTATGACTAAAGAAAAAGAAAGATAATTTGTTTAAGCACTGTGTGGCCACCAACATTATCCTTCCAACTCCAGAGAAAATTGGTTAAAATGAAACTCTTCTGAAACTCCCAAACTGGTTCTTTTTGCATATGCAGTTATAGAAAGCCGGCTTGATAAAATACTTTTTGCAGAATTCTGACTCTGAGAGAATAAAAATATTGCTAGGAGAAAGCTTAAAGTTAACTCTCATCATGTCCTTGAAATATAAACACAACACACTTTGCCTGAGACCCTCAGGCTTCAACCTTGGGTTAATTAGTAGAACTTCAAGCCAGAAAAAAAAAAAAAAAAAAAGAAGAAAGAGGGTTTGGGTTTATTAAACATGTATCTTGTATCACATTAAAAAGAGATATTGTGCTATGAGAAAAATGTATGTTTTTAAAGGTTATAAAATATGTTCTTAAGTTTGCCAATCAAAAAATGCTGGTATGACAGTTCAATTACTTGTTTCTTGGTTTTGTTAAGGTTTTCAAGGATTAAAATTTTTAATACATAAAAATGATAAGGGAAGTATTTCTGTATGTAAAGCAAATAGGACATGTTTTGCCGGCGAGAGAAGATATAAATACTGGAGACATTTTTGTTGAGGGGGAAAAGAAGGAGAATAATTTTGTCCTAGGTCTGGTTACTTATGTATGGAGAAAATAAGGGACAAGTTAATATGGATCCAGAAAGTAATAAAATGTTTGTGAAAAAGGAACTTTGAGAAAAGAATTTTGTATGTTGTCAGGATTAAGATTAGATTGAATTTAATTAGGTAGATGAATTTTGTTACTAGCAGTAAACTGATGCAAGATTGAATTTGGTTTTCTCTCTATGGGAAGAAAACAAAGTTTTCCTGGAATACTGAGCTGCTTTTGTTAACAGATTGTAAGTTTCTTTCTCTAGCTAACTGAGTTTTCCAGAGGGCCCCTGAGGCATCTCAGAGAAAAATATTAGTAAGAAATTTTAAAAACTCTAATGGAAACCTATTGTTTTACTTCTAACCATACTTTTGACTCCAATGTTCAAGATGAAAAAATTGTCTACTGACAATTTATACTGAATATAACTACTTATGATGTGTATCACTTCTGGCTTTAAGTTTACTGCTTGAAGCACATGTACAAAGTCTGTGTGACAATTGGGTATAACTGATAAAATGTATAGCCTATAAAATGTTTCCCCATCAGCATACCTCTTTATACTTGTATGTTATGTCTGATTGATTTTCCCCCAAAATAAATGACTAGGCAAACATATAAACAAATAAGTAGGCCTAGTACTGACGGACATGAATGGAGCCACTGAGTGGAAGCTGAGCCACTCTGGCAATGCTGGAAAAATATATTAATTATCAGTGCTTTCTATGAAAAGATTTACAATTAAAAGGGGAAAATGATGGACGAAATTTTCACTTATTGAGGTATGGGGAAGTCATTCTGGCTTATACATGATTTAATTTGAAATTTAGGCTAACAAAAACATCCTGTTTGTGGCCTATTAAGTATATATTGTACACCTGCTTTAACCATTAAGAAAAAAAATTCAGAGAACAATACAAAGATGAATTTTGATTATTATTCTCATTGTAATAGGTCAACTCATTTTCAAATGTTTGTCTAGGTACTATGACAAAGTAATCGAAGAGAGAGGTAATGTTTTCAGAATAGAAAATATTGATACCAAGCTTGGAACTTGAGATTTGTTCCAACTCTGTGTGCATTCCCCAAATTAGGCAGCATTACCCCCCATTTCAGCAGAAACTAGCCAGAGCGGTCATCGTCCCATTCCCTCAAAGAGCTGGGAAAAATTGAAATAAAAATGGAAACTAAAACCAAGTTCCTCTGCCTAGTTTATGAAATGGAACAGGATCCTGTGGTCCTTGCCCCGCACATCCTCAGCCTGCCTTTTCTCTGTGGAAAAACTTTAGCTAAAGAAGAAGTTTAATCAGAGAAGTGAGAAAATGCAGAAACAAAGGAAAACAGTCCAACAGACTAAATAATAATACTTTAGACATTAAGCATAGTCAAGGACCTTTAGTTCCTCTTCAAGGGCTATAGATATATTCCAAGCCACATCCTGTGAGCTGTCTTAGAGATACTGAAACCCCTCACCAGGTGGAAGCAGTTAATTGCGTGATGACCAGGCTGTAGCCATGACATAAGCTGCCACGATTCTGATAACTGTCAGAGCTGACTGTGCTGTTTCTGTATATAGCCCCCTCCCTCCATCGATAAAAGCTCTTGCCGACATCTGAACTAAAGCAACTTTCCTTTCCACCAACTTTGCCTCTTTACTGGCTTTTGAGCAGTGAGCAGGCAGCCCCCAATTTCAGTAACATTAGTCTGTCTGGGCTGCTATAAGAAAATATCATACTTGGTAGCTTATAAACACTTAAATTGATTTCTCACAATTCTGGAGGCTCTTAAGTTCTGGAGCCCTCTTAAGGCTTGCAGACTGCCAACTTCTTGCTGAGTCCGCACATGGAATGAGCTAACTTTCTGAGGCCTCTTTTATAAGGACACTAATCCCAGTCACGTGGGCTCATGACCTAATCTTTCTTTTTTTGTTTTTTAACATCTTTGTTGGAGTATAATTGTTTAACAGTGGTGTGTTAGTTTCTGCTTTATAACAAAGTGAATCAGCTATATGTATACATATAACCCCATATCTCCTCCCTCTTGAGTCTCCCTCCCACCCTCCCTATCCCACCCCTCTAGGTGGTCACAGAGCACCGAGCTGATCTCCCTGTGCCTTGTGGCTGCTTCCCACTAGCTATCTATTTTACTTTTGGTAGCGTATATATGTCCATGCCACTTGCTCACTTTGTCCCAGCTTACCCTTCCCACTCCCCGTGTCCTCAAGTCCATTCTCTATGTGTGCATCTTTATTCCTGTCCTGCCCCTAGGTTCTTCAGAACCATTTTGTTTTTCTTTTTTAGATTCCCTATATATGTGTCAGTGTACGGTATTTGGCTTTCTCTTTCTGACTTACTTCACTCTGTATGACAGACGCTAGGTCCATCCACCTCACTACAAATAACTCAGTTTCGTTCCTTTTTATGGCTGAGTAATATTCCATTGTATATATGTGCCACATCTTCTTTATCCATTCATCTGTCGATGGACGTTTAGGTTGTTCCATCTCCTGGCTATTGTAAATAGAGCTGCAATGGACATGATGGTACATGACTGTTTTTTTTTTAATTTTAATTATGGTTTTCTCAGGGTATATGCCCAGTAGTGGGATTGCTGGGTCATATGGTAATTCTATTTTTAGTTTTTTAAGGAACCTCCATACTGTTCTCCATAGTGGCTATATCAATTTACATTCCCACCCACAGTGCAAGAGGGTTCCCTTTTCTCCACACTCTCTCCAGCATTTATTGTTTGTAGATTTTTTGATGATGGCCTTTCTGACTGGTGTGAGGTGATACTTCATTGTAGTTTTGACTTGCATTTCTCTAATGATTAGTGATGTTGAGCATCCTTTCATGTGTTTGTTGGCAATCTGTATATCTTCTTTGGAGAAATGTCTATTTCAGTCTTCTGCCCATTTATGGATTGGGTTCTTTGTTTTATTGACATAGAGTTGCATGAGCTGCTTGTAAATTTTGGAGATTAATCCTTTGTCAGTTGCTTCATTTGCAAATATTTTCTCCCATTCTGAGGGTTGTAATTTCATCTTGTTTATGTTTTCCTTTGCTGTGCAAAAGCTTTTAAGTTTCATTAGGTCCCATTTGTTTATTTTTGTTTTTATTTTGATTTCTCTAGGAGGTGGGTCAAAAAGGATCTTGCTGTGATTTATGTCATAGATCATTCTGCCTATGTTTTCCTCTAAAACTTCTATAGTGTCTGGCCTTACATTTAGGTCTTTAATTCATTTTGAGTTTATTTATGTGTATGGTGTTAGGGAGTGTTCTAATTTCATTCTTTTACATGTAACTGTCCAGTTTTCCCAGCACCACTTACTGAAGAGGTTGTCTTTTCTCCATTGTATATTCTTGCCTCCTTTATCAAAAATAAGGTGACCATATGTGTGTGGGTTTATCTCTGGAATTTCTATCCTGTTCCATTGATCAATATTTCTGTTTTTGTGCCAGTGCCATACTGTCTTGATTACTGTAGCTTTGTAGTATAGTCTGAAGTCCAGGAGCCTGATATCTCCAGCTCCGTTTTCCTTTCTCAACACTGCTTTGGCTATTCGGGGTCTTTTGTGTTTCCATACAAATTGTGAAATTTTTTGTTCTAGTTCTGTGAAAAAGGCCATTGGTATTTTGATAGGGATTGCACTGAATCTGTAGATTGCTTTGGGTAGTAGAGTCATTTTCACAATGTTGATTCTTCCAATCCAAGAACATGGTATATATCTCCATCCGTTTGAATCATCTTTAATTTCTTTCATCAGTGTCTTATAGTTTTCTGCATACAGGTCTTTTGTCTCCTTAGGTAGGTTTATTCCTAGGTATTTTATTCTTTTTGTTGCAGTGGTAAATGGGAGTGTTTCCTTAATTTCTCTTTCAGATTTTTCATCATTAGTGTATAGGAGTAAAAGATTCCTGTGCATTAATTTTGTATGCTGCTACTTTACCAAATGCATTGATTAGCTCTAGTAGATTTCTGGTAGCATCTCTAGGATACTCTGTATAGTATCATGTCATCTGCAAACAGTGACAGCTTTACTTCTTCTTTTCCGATTTGAATTCCTTTTATTTCTTTTTCTTCTCTGATTGCTGTGGCTAAAACTTCCAAAACTATGTTGAATGATAGTGGTGAGAGTGGACAACCTTGTCTTGTTCCTGATCTTAGTGGAAATGGTTTCAGTTTTTCACCATTGAGAATGATGTTGGCTGTGCGTTTGTCATATATGGGCTTTATTATGTTGAGGTAAGTTCCTTCTATGCCTATGTTCTGGAGAGTTTTATCATAAATGGGTCTTGTATTTTGTCAAAAGCTTTCTCTGCATCTATTGAGATGACCATATGGTTTTTCTCCTTCCTTTGTTAATATGGTATATCACATTGATTGATTTGCATATATTGAAGAATCCTTGCATTCCTGGGATAAACCCAACTTGATCATGGTGTATGATCCTTTTAATGTGCTGTTGGATTCTGTTTGCTAGTATTTTGTTGAGGATTTTTGCATCTATGTTCATCAGTGATATTGGTCTGTAGTTTTCTTTCTTTGTGTCATCTTTGTCTGGTTTTGGTATCAGGGTGATGGTGGCCTCATAGAATGAGTTTGGGAGGTGTTCCTCCCTCTGCTATATTTTGGAAGAGTTTGAGAAGGATAGGTGTTAGCTCTTCTCTAAATGTTAGATAGAATTCGCCTGTGAAGTCATCTGGTCCTGGACTTTTGTTTGTTGGAAGATTTTTAATCTCAGTTTCAATTTCAGTGCTTGTGATTGGTCTGTTTATATTTTCTATTTCTTCCTGGCTCAGTCTTGGAAGGTTGTGCTTTTCTAAGAATTTGCCATTTCTTCTTGTCCATTTTATTGGCATATAGTTGCTTGTAGTAATGTCTCATGATCGTTTGTATTTCTGCAGTGTCAGGTGTTACTTCTCCTTTTTCATTTCTAATTCTATTGATTTGAATCTTCTCCATTTTTCTCTTGATGAGTCTGGCTAATGGTTTATCAATTTTGTTTATCTTCTCAAAGACCAGTTTTATTGATCTTTGCTATTGTCTCCTCCATTTCTTTTTCATTTATTTCTGATCTGATCTTTATGATTTCTTTCCTTCTGCTAACTTGGTGTTTTTTTGTTCTTCTTTCTCTAATTGCTTTAGGTGTAAGGTTAGGTTGGTTCGTTTGAGATGTTTCTTGTTTCTTGAGGTAGGATTGTATTGCTATAAGCTTCCCTCTTAGAACTGCTTTTGCTGCATCCCATAGGTTTTGGGTTGTCGTGATTTCGTTATCATTTGTTTCTAGGTATTTTTTGATTTCCTCTTTGATTTCTTCACTGATCTCTTGGTTATTTAGTAGTGTATTGTTTAGCCTCCATGTGTTTTTATTTTTTACAGAATTTTTCCTGTAGTTGATATCTAGTCTCATAGCATTGTGGTGGGAAAAGATACTTGATACGATTTCAATTTTCTTAAATTTACCAAGGCTTGATTTGTGACCCAAGATATGATATATCCTGGAGAATCTTCCATGAGCACTTCTGAAGAAAGTGTATTCTATTGCTTTTGGATGGAATGTCCTATAAATATCAATTAAGTCCATCTTGTTTAATGTGTCATTTAAAGCTTGTGTTTCGTTATTTATTTTCATTTTGGTTATCTGTCCATTGGTGAAAGTGGGGTGTTAAAGTCCCCTACTGTTACTGTGTCACTGTCGATTTAGCCTTTTATGGCTGTTCGCATTTACCTTATGTATTGAGGTGCTCCTATGTTGGGTGCATAAATATTTACAATTGTTATATTTTCTTCTTGGATTGATACCTTGATCATTATGTATTGTTCTTCTTTCTCTCTTGTAATAGCCTTTATTTTAAAGTCTATTTTGTCTGATATGAGAATTGCTACTCCAGCTTTCTTTTGATTTCCATTTGCATGGAATATCTTTTCCATCCCCTCACTTTCAGTCTGTGTATGTCCCTAGGTCTGAAGTGGCTCTCTTATAGACAGCATATATACAGTCTTGTTTTTGTGTTCATTCAGACAGTCTATGTCTTTTGGTTGGAGCATTTAATCCATTTATATGTAAGCTAGTTATCGATATGTATGTTCCTATTCCCATTTTCTTAATTGTTTTGGGTTTGTTATTGTAGGTCTTTTCCTTCTCTTGTGTTTCCTGCCTAGAGAAGTTCCTTTAGCATTTGTTGTAAAGCTGCTTTGGTGGTGCTGAATTCTCTTAGCTTTTGCTTGTCTGTAAAGGTTTTAATGTCTCTGTCGAATCTGAATGAGACCCTTGCTGGGTAGAGGTTGTAGGTTTGGTTGTAGGTTTTTCCCTTTCATCCCTTTAAATATGTCCTGCCACTCCCTTCTGGCTTGCAGAGTTTCTGCTGAAAGATCAGCTGTTAACCTTATGGGGATTCCCTTGTATGTTATTTGTTGTTTTTCCCTTACTGCTTTTAATATTTTTTCTTTGTATTTAATTTTTGATAGTTTGATTAAGATAAGTCTTGGCATGTTTCTCCTTGGATTTATCCTGTATGGGACTCTCTGCACTTCCTGGACTTGATTGACTGTTTCCTTTCTCATATTAGGGAAGTTTTCAACTATACTCTCTTCCAGTATTTTCTCAGTCCCTTTCTTATTCTCTTCTTCTTCTGGGACCCCTATAATTCAAATATTGGTGCATTTAACATTGTCCCAGAGGTCTCTGAGACTGTCCTCAATTCTTTTCATTCTTTTTTCTTCATTCTGCTCTGCGGTAGTTATTTCCACTATTTAATCTGCCAGGTCACTTATCCGTTCTTCTGCCTCAGTTATTCTGCTATTGATTCCTTCTAGAGAACTTTTACTATCAGTTATTGTGTTGTTCTTCATTGTTTGTTTGCTCTTTAGTTCTTCTAGGTCCTTGTTAAACGTTTCTTGTATTTTCTCCATTCTATTTCCAAGATTTTGGATCATCTTTACTATCATTACTCTGAATTCTTTTTCAGGTAGACTACCTATTTCCTCTTCATTTGTTTGGTCTGGTGGGTTTTTACCTTGCTCCTTCATCTGCTGTGTGTTTTTCTGTCTTCTCATTTTGCTTAACTTACTGTGTTTGGGGTCTCCTTTTTACAAGCTGCAGGTTCGTAGTTCCCATTGTTTTTGGTGTCTGCCCCCAGTGACTAAGGTTGGTTCAGTGCATTGTGTAGGCTTCCTGGTGGAGGGGACTGGTGCCTGCTTTCTGGTGGCTGAGGCTGGATCTTGTCTTTCTGGTGGGCAGGACCACGTCTAATGGTGTGTTTTGGGGTGTCTGTGATGTCATTATGATTATAGGCAGCCTCTCTGCTAATGGATGGGGTTGTGTTCCTGTCTTGCTAGTTATTTGGCATAGGGTGTTCAGCACTGTAGCTTGCTGGTCATTGAGTGGAGTTGGTTTTTAGCGTTGAGATGGAGATCTCTGGGAGAGCTTTATCTGTTTGGTATTACGTGGAGCTGGGAGGTCTCTGGTGGACCAGTGGCCTGAACTCTGCTCTCCCACCTCAAAGACATAGGCCTGACACCCTACCAGAGCACCAAGATCCTTTCAGTCACACGGTTCAGGAGAAAAGGGAGAAAAGAAGAAAGAAAGAAAAGAAAGTTATTAAAATAATTTTTTTAAAAAATTAAAAAGTAATTAAAAAAAAGAAAGAAAGGGCTTCCCTGGTGGCGCAGTGTTTGAGAGTCCACCTGCCGATGCAGGGGACACAGGTTCGTGCCCCAGTCCGGGAAGATTCCACATGTCATGGAGCGGCTGGACCTGTGAGCCATGGCTGCTGAGCCTGCGCGTCCAGAGCCTGTGCTCTGCAACGGGAGAGGTCACAACAGTGAGAGGTCCGCATACCACAAAAAGAAAGAAAAAAGAGTGCAACCAAACCAAAAAACAAATCCACCAATGATAACAAGCACTAAAAAGTATACTAAAAATCAAAAACAAATAAAAAGGGACAGAGAGAACTCTAGCACAAATGGTAAAAGCAAAGCTATACAGACAAAATCACACAAAGAAACATACATACACACACAAAAATAAAAAAGGAAAAAAAATATATATATAAGAAAAAAAAGGAAGAGAGCAACCAAATCAGTAAACAAATCTACCAATGATAAACTCTAAATACTGAACTACTTTAAACATAAAAACAGAAACAAAGTAGATGCAGAAAGCAAACCCCAAGTCTACAGTTGGTCCCAAAGTCCACCGCCTCAATTTTGGGATGATTTGTTGTCTATTCAGGTATTCCACAGGTGCAGGGTACATCAAGTCGATTGTGGAGATTTAATCTGCTGCTCCTGAGACTGCTGGGAGAGATTTCCCTTTCTCTTCTTTGTTCGCATAGCTCCTGGGGTTCAGCTTTGGATTTGGCCCCGCCTCTGCGTGTAGGTCGCTGGAGGGCGTCTGTTTTTAGCTCAGACAGGACGGGGTTAAAGGAGCCGCTGATTCGGGGGCTCTGGCTCACTCAGGCCGGGGGAGGGAGGGGTACGGATGTGGGGCCAGCGTGCAGCGGCAGAGGCCAGTGTGAAGTTGCGACCTCCTGAGGCGCACTATGTGTTCTCCCGGGGAAGTTGTCCCTGTATCACGGGACCCTGGCAGTGGCGGGCTGCACAGGCTCCCAGGAGGGGAAGTGTGGAGAGTGAGCTGTGCTCGCACACAGGCTTCTTGGTGGTGGCGGCAGCAACCTTAGCATCTCATGCCCTTCTGTTGTGTCCCTGCTGATAGCCACGGCTCACGCTGGACTCTAGAGCTCATTTAGGCAGTGCTCTGAATCCCCTCTCCACGCACAGGTGGAGACAGGGTCCAGGCAGGTCCAGACTTTTCCCCAGACTGCCTTCAGGCTAGCTGTGGCGCACTAGCCCCATTAAGGCTGTGTTCACGCAGCCAACCCCAGTCCTGTCCCTGGGGTCTGACCTCCGAAGCCTGAGCTTCAGCTCCCAGCCCCCGCCGGCCCCGGCGGGTGAGCAGACAAGCCTCTCGGGCTGGTGAGTGCTGGTTGGCACCGATCCTTGGTGCGGGAATCTCTCCGCTTTGCCCTCCGCACCCCTGTTGCTGTGCTCTCCTCCGCGGCTCCGAAGATTCCCCCCAGCCCACCCCGTTCTCTGCCAGTGAAGGGGCTTCCTAGTGTGTGGAAACTTCTCCTTCACAGCTCCCTCCCAGAGGTGCAGGTCCTGTCCCTATTCTTTTGTTTTGTTTTTTCTCTTCTCTTTTGCTCTACCCAGGTACATGGAGAGTAGGGCAAAAGAAAAAAAGCCTTTTGGGAAGTCTGAAGTCTTCTGCCAGTATTCAGTAGGTGTTCTGTAGGAGTTGTTCCTCATGTATGTGTATTTCTGATATATTCGTGGGGAGGAAGATGATCTCCACTTCTTACTCCTCTGCCATCTTGAAGGTCTCTCACAGCTGTTGATTTCTCTGTAATTAAAATCCTTATGGGGAGAGCAGAAAGCTGGGCTTTTACATCATTTTCTCATTATTTTGGTTTTTCATTCCTATTGGCTCATTGTTTAGGCTTGTCACAGGGAAACTTTCATTACGGTCTTTTGGCTGCAATGTTGTTTTAGCAGAACAAATGGGATTCAAAAACCCAACAAGTATCTTCTCATCATTTTCAATTGATAAAAGAAAGATGCTACCAAACAAAACAAGCTTTAAAGGTATTATTTCAACTGTACTTAATATTTGATCTACAAGTTTAGGTAAAGACTATTGTTTAAGAAAATTTTACAAATATTAAGTCAAAATTTTAAGAGAGTCAGTTGAGTTTTCTACTAGGTATAGAATCTAAATGCCAGAAACTTAAGAATGTGGAAACTAACTCTGTGTTGTTGCGTTTCTTTCCTTGGTTATGACATTAGCCTCGAAAGCAGATTCAAAGATACAACTGAAAACTGCTGCTTTGGGGGCATTGAAATCCTTTGATTTTTACTAATTTTGTCCTCAGCCATCTCTTTCCAAATTCAAATATGATATTTGAATGCCTATTTAGGTATGTATGTATCTATAAAATGCATGTCTATATATCCACCTCTAAATTTTCATCTTTTGTGGAAGCCCACTTCCAACTCTGGCTAGATGTTTTATTGCTAGGTCAAACAGAACAGAGTAAAGGTAGCTGCTTCCCCCCCATAATTCTGCTCTGGTCTGACCTTTATCACCCAGACATTTAGGGAAGCCTGGTACCAGGATTTCACACATAGTTAGATTATACCAAGGAGCCATAAATAAACTCAAGGTTGCTGACACCATTGCAGACATCAGGATCAAAAGAGGAAATTGCATTGAAACTAAACCTGAGTTCAGATAAGAAAACCTTAGCCTTCAATTTTTTTTGTTGTTGACATTAGTCTTACTAAGGTTTCCTCTTATACTACCTTTGCCTACTTATAAACCAGAATGGAGTCCCGGAAAAACACAACTATAACACAGTCTTGGAAAGCACACACATTTTGAAACTAAAAATTCAATGACTTCCCATTGCCTATATCACAAAATAACCATAGAAAATTTATTAATTTGATAATGGAAGAAAAAGTGTGTGTTAGTAATAATCTATGTATCGGGAGCTGGCAAACCTTACCATTTAAATGTGTTATCCAAGCCATATACTCTACCAAGGGCCGACGAAAAATGTCTGTTTGCAAATAAAAGGTAAATGGCCCTCTTCTGGGTCTGCTTAATGTCATGACTTGAGCTTTTGTGATTAGTTTCTTTAACACATGCCTGTTCTAAGAAGCTTATGCAATGGTCCTGCTGTTTCAGTCCTCACTTATTAAAAACATTCTGTGATCCTCCACATTTACAAAATAGATAATGTGGGTGCCTTGAAACAAGGGCTGTAAAACTGCAATGTTATGAAGCAGATGGGCTAAAATGATGAGAAATGAACAATTTACCCCGTCAACAACCCAGAAACAGAGTGGAAACAATCTCACCCCTCCACACCAAGTAATTTCTAGCAAGTCATAAAACCACAGAGAGACCACTATAGATAATTAATCCTAGAAGAGCTCTCTCAGCTAATCCAAACATCCTAAGTTTAAAGTTAACAAGACAGTCTCAGAATGATGAAGCAGGTTGCCCAGGGTCGCACAGCAAGTTACAGAGCCTGTTCTTTGATTGCTACTGAAAGGCTTTTTTCTACAATATTTCCTTTGTTTGGCGCCTCCAGTCACTGGCACAATTTCAGAATTAGTTAGCAAACTTTGACCTGATAGTCATAATTATTTCTCAGAAGTATTTTCAATAATCAAAACTTCATGCAAATATAAATTTCAGATTTCAGTGGTAAATGTGATGGTCAGGAGGATAGATTTCTACTCCCCTACATGTTTCCAACTTGCAATAACATTGATCATTAAAACTACCTGGAGCAGGACTTCAGAAATAGCATATACCAATTAACAAAAGTAACATTAAAATGAGAGATTGACCTATAAATCAGTTCTCCTTTTAGCTGCCCTTTAAGACATTCCACGTCTAATCAAAGTCTATTTTCTTTTGGTAAACAAGTTCTGACCCACTCTTACTTATTGAGGGGCTGAGGAGCAATAATCATTAATAACAACTGTGTGAAACTTACAAGGTACCAGTTGTTTGCAGGCTTCTGGGTGAAACTAAAAGCATTGCTTGCCAATGCTATAGGCAATGAGGCTTGATAAATGCCAGAGCTGGTACAGAACAGAAACTCTACATCCTCCATCCTTCAAAGTAAGAACGAGCCACAAGCAACACAAAAGAAGGGTGGGCTTATCAGAGAGGATGCTGGTGGGTTTGGTCACATGTGGAATAATGCAGAGGACTTCCAGAGAAGCCAGACCTTGCAGAGCAAGAGCAGGATGAAGCCAGCGCGGGGCTCTTTGGGGCACCTCTGAGTCTCCCACGCTACAGTGGTATCAGCGGGAGCTGTGAAACGGGCCAGCGCTAGTTTCTTACACCATTGTAAACAGTCAGGAGTGAAACTGGAAGGTTTGGTTGTTTGCTTTGTTTATTTTTCCCATCTCTAATATATAGATTTGAGGGATTTCAAATAAGAGTATTGGGTCAAATGACAATCTTAGTGATAAGCTAATGGCATGGGCTGCTTTAAAAGTAAGTATAAAAGCTTATAGTACGAAAGCTATCTTTTATTTCCTTCTAAGTGAAGATACAAATCTAACCTAAAAGGAGAGTTGAGGATGAGATGTTTTATTGCTCTGCTCTTGAATGTCAGAGCTGGATTGTTAGAAGGGAAGCACTGGAATAAAGATGCAGACGTAGAGGATGGACTTGAGGACACGGGCAGGGGGAAGGGTAAGCTGGGACGAAGTGAGAAAGTGGCATGGACATATATACACTACCAAATGTAAAACAGATAGCTTAGTGGGAAGCAGCTGCATAGCACAGGGAGATCAGCTCGGTGCTTCGTGACCACCTAGAGGGGTGGGATAGGGAGGGTGGGAGGGAGATGCAAGAGGGAGGGGATATGGGGATATATGTATACATATAGCTGATTCACTTTGTTATAAAGCAGAAACTAACACACATTGTAAAGCAATTATACTCTAATAAAGATATTAAAAAATAAATAAATAAATAAAGAGGCTTAAATTAAAAAAAAAAAAAAGAAGAAGAAGGGGCGCATTGGGTGACAATGCAACTCGGACCAAGAAGGACAAGTTCTATTAGGAAAACTTTTAAAAACTTCAACCCCAGAAATATTAACATTTCTATGGGAAAATGATGTTATCTAACTGATGTTATCTAACAGTGCAACTGTTGTTATCTAACAGTGTAACTGTTAAGTTTTCATTTCCTGTATCACCGGGGGCTCTGCCCGAGGGATGTGGTGAAATTTATAAAAGGGCATAAACTGTTGAGAGGCTGGGCTGAATTGGAACAAGGCCTAAGCTGGCAGTGCTGAACTGGGAGCCTAGAGCTGAGGGCTCTGCCCAGGTGGAAACCTCACTGGCTGTGGGTGAAAGTGACTTCCTTTTTCAGGAGCTGCACTTTCTCAACGCAAAATGAGGGGTTAGATTAGAGCTTCCCTAATGTTCCTTCTAATAATAAAATTCTATGATTCATAGCATAAGTAACTCCATGCACTCTTTACTTGCCTGAGATCACTGAAAATTATATTTGGTGAAAATCAAAAAGCAGAACGAAAAAGCAACGTTTTATGGATTCAACGATACTTAAGTCAAAAGGAATTCATTATAGCTTAAATTGAATAGAATTCTTAGCAAATTAGGCAGAAATTAGGAAATCACTTTCAGGAGTGGTAAAAATTAGATATCTTTCCTAGATAATAAAAACTTCCACTATGAGTGTTATCCAAATGTTCTTTCTTGTTTCCAATTTTAAGTAATAAAAGAGATCTTGGATATTTTAGTGTCCAGGTTCCTCATCACATAAAACTTAAGACACAATTTTACATTCAGTTAGCTCTTCATGCTATTAAGCAATTTCAATAACAAGGATTTAAATATTGCATCATTCAGTACTTCCTATAGACACAATTTGTCATAAAAAATAATTTGACAGTATTATTCTTAGAAAAGTCCACAGTAATCACACCTTATATATTTGTACAATGATTTACACTTCAGAGCAGTCATATACTCATTATTTTACTTAGTTGTCACAGTCATCTTGTTACATAAGTCTTTTATCCCTATCCTTAGGTTGGGATACTGAGGCTCAGAGACATTTAGTGATTCCCTGGAGGTCACACAGCTGCAAGTAGCAGCCTTAAGATTGTGCTGACAGTTCTATTGTCAAAGCCAGTTTTGCTTCTCTTTTAATTTTTAGTAGAGTGCTATTGTCTTTAGAATGTGAGCTCCACAGGGCAGGGAGTTTTCTGTCTCTTGCTCACTTCTCTATCCCTAATGCCCAGATGAGTGCCTAGCTGGCAGGCACCCAACAAGATTTTATTGAATGTACTATTGGTGATGTTATTATTAAAAACATAATACATAGTTAACATTTTTTAAAACAGAGGAATTGAAAAAAGGTACCAATATTCAACCATTCAAACATAATCACTATTACATTTCTGATAAATTTGCTTTCGTTCTCTATACACCTTTATTCAGATTTTAGTTTTATGTTGTATTCTGTGATTATGACAGGATGTATTAGATATATGTGTGTATGGATGTATATGTACATACACACATATATACATATATAAATTTTTTCTAGCATATCTTTTGAGAAACTTCACCATTCTCAATCCATATAGTTTACATGGGTTGATTTTTCTCCTTCAAGGGCATTTAACCCTAGTCATGGTGATTGGTTCAATAATCATTTAGAAAAACAACACCACCAATAATAAAGCTAATATTTATTTTGTGCTTACTATGTTTCAGGAACTCTAATAAATATGTATTAGTAATTTGCATTTATAATCTCATTTAATTCCTCAAGTAATCCTATAAAATAGTAATTATTTTTACCTTCAGTTTCAAAATGAAGGTCTTCCCTGGTGGCGCAGTGTTTGAGAGTCTGCCTGCCGATGCAGGGGACACGGGTTCGTGCCCCGGTCCGGGAAGATCCCACATGCTGCAGAGCGGCTGGGCCCGTGAGCCATGGCCGCTGGGCCTGCGCGTCCGGAGCCTGTGCTCCACAACGGGAGAGGCCACAACAGTGAGAGGCCCGCGTACCGAAAAAAAAAAAAAAAATCAAAATGAAGCACCTGAAAGACAGAAAATATAGGAACTTCCACAAATCACATGACCAGTAAGTGGTAGATCCAATATTTAAATTGCAGAGTCTGACTACAGAGCCCACACCAGGCAATGTGGGAAGAGCCAGCTAGAGACTAGAGCCAAACAAGGAGAGCTGGGGCTGGACAGAGAAGCAGGCTCTGCCATCATTTTTTTTTTTTTGGCCCCAGATCCAGCGATTCCTGAAGCCATATCCACCTCTAGTTCGACTGGCACACGTGTGGAATATTCAAGGGAATTCATGGCTTTATTACTTAATAACAAAAGACCAGAAATAGCCCAATGTCTACCAATAGGAGACTAATTGTGATATTGTGATTTATAAGAAATATATATTTGGTCATTCAGATAACCAAAATATATTTCTCATATATATATCTGTTCTTCATCCACAGTTCTTGGTTCACAGCTCCAGAAACCTGTGGAATTTCCCAAGTGTTGACAGTGATAAAATTGTCTTTTGTTATATGAATGATGCGACTTTTGGAAAGCACCTAAGGATGGGGGCTGATTTGCCAAGAGAACCAATCATGTGATTAGAGGGTTGGAACTTTCAATCCCACCCCCTGACCTCTGGGGAGGGGAAGGAGCTAGAGGTATAATCAATAATGCCTATGCAAAGAAGCCTCCATAAAAACCCAAAAGGACAGGGTTTGAAGAGCTTCTGGGTGGCTGAACTCATGGAGGTGTTGGGAGAGTGACTCAGAGAAGGCATGGGAGCGCCACACCTTTTCCCCATACCTGTCTTATGCATCTCTTCCATCTAGCTGTCCCTGAGTTATACACCAGTTTATAATAAACTGGTAATCTAGTAAATAAAATGTTTCTCTGAGTCCTCCGGGCCTCTATAGCAAATTATTCAAACCCAGGGATGGAGTCTTGGGAACCTCTGATTTATCGCCATTTGGTCAGAAGTACAGGTAATAACCTGGGCTTGTGACTGGTGTCCAAAATCTTAAGTGGGGATGGAGTAGGCCAGTCTCGTAGGATTGAGCCCTCAATCTATAGAATCTGATGCTATCTCCAGGTAGATAATGTCAGAATTCACTTGAATTCTTGAACTCCCTGCTGGTGCTTGAGAATTCCTTTATTGGAGGTATGGGGGAACCAACCACCACTTCCCACATTGGAAACTGGATGCTCAGAACATTAAAAGAAGAGTAAAAAAAAAAATTTTTTTTGAAGTATGAAAAGAACAGTAAAAAAAAAACAAAACCTGGAACCCAGCAACTCTCTACCTTAGGAAGGAGAATCTTATAATCTTTTGATCTTTATGGGAGAATTTTTTTAAAAAATTCCCTTGGTTAATCCTGATTTCATTTGTTTGCACCTAAAATTAAGAAATAAGGATTCCCCTGGTGGGGCAGTGGTTAAGAATCCACCTGCCAATGCAGGGGACGTGGGTTCCAGCCCTGGTCCGGGAAGATCCCACATGCAGCAGAGCAACTAAACCCATGTGCCACAACTACTGAGCCTGTGCTCTAGAGCACTTGTGCCGCAACTACTGAGCCTGCGTGCCACAACTACCGAAGCCTGTGCGCCTAGAGCCTGTGCTCCGCAACAAAAGAAGCCACCACAGCGAGAAGCCCACGCACCGCAACAAAGAGTAGCCCCCGCTCACCGCAACTAGAGAAAGCCCATGTGCAGCAATGAAGACCCAACGCAGCCAAAAATTAATTAATAGTTTTTTAAAAAGAAATTAAAAAATGTTAAGCAGGTTATATTATCATAGATCAAAATTCACCGTTAGAATATGAATTTCTATCAAGTTGAATCTGCCAAATGGTTAATCACTCTCTCCTGAGACAATCAAATCACAAGAGTTAGAGAGCAAATATTTACTCTGAGCGCAGGTAACCTTGTAGGATAGGCCATGATGAGGCAATGCTCCCCAATCAAAGAGCTGATCTCTTCAGACACTCACATAGAAATGAAAACAAGTTAAATATTTAGCCATAATAAAACTGGAGACTCAGTCAAAGCAGAATGATCCAGAATCTCCTGATAATTACCTACCTGGTCACTACGCTAAACAAGCAGCAGTAACTAAAACTACTGCACTCGTACCACTCAAAGAGATTCAAAAAAGGCCATTCTTTTTTTTTTTTTTTTTTGAGGTACGCAGGCCTCTCACTGTTGTGGCCCCTCCCATTGCGGAGCACAGGCTCCGGACGCGCAGGCTCAGCGGCCATGGCTCACGGGCCCAGCTGCTCCACGGCATGTGGGATCTTCCCGGACCGGGGCACGAACCCGTGTCCCCTGCATCGCTGCGCCATCAGGGAGGCCCAAAAAAAGGCCATTCTTAATTGCTGAAGATAAGCCCCTGATTCAGAGAAAAAACATTGGGGAAGATCAGAATGCTAAGTGCTTGAAGATAACTGTGTTCACAAAACTGTTTTCTGGTCATACAAAATGATCTTCTGGAGTTTAGAAAAAATGCTTCATTATTTTACCCATAATAGCATATCTAAACTGGCCATGATATTGAATCCTCATTGGCTAGGTAATTTTAAGAGTATTGCCAAGGATGTTTCCAGTGTATGTCTTACTTGCCAGCAACATAATCCTGGCAAGACTGTAAAGGTGGGACATGGACAAGACTCAGAGCCTCAAAGCTCCTTTGAATACTTCCAATGCTATCTACCCCCAGAAATTGGGAACAAGTATATTTTGGTCGTTAGTTGCTTATTCTCCAGGATGCATTGAGGCTTTTTTTGCTGGAAAGGAAGGCTTTGATGGTTGTGAAAATTTTGATATTTTTGTTTCTGATATGGGGAAATATAACCCATCACTGGGGCTTTTACTAATGAACCATTTCACTGGGGCTTTTACTAATGAACTTTGCAAAGCCTTGGTTTTTATTAACAAAAACTTTATCCTCAATCTTCAGGAAAAGTAGAGCAAATAAATGAAATTCTCAGACTAACATTAGCAATGCTTTCAGAGGTAGTCAACTTCCCTTGGCCTAAGGTATTTCGTTAGCTTTAATGCCAGTGAAGTCAACTATGTGCAGGATCCATCAGCTTTGTCCTTTTACATTTTTAAGAGACTGTTGCATGTAGGAATGTCACTTTCAATCCCTGTTGCAAGTTGATATAGCCAAGCACTACAATGGACTCCTGCACATACCCAGTCTTTTTTTTTTTTTAAATTTTTATTGGAGTTTAGTTGATTTACAATGTTATGTTAGTTTCTGCTGTACAGCAAAGTGAATCAGTTTTACATACACATATATACACTTTTATTAGATTCTTTTCCCATATAGGTCATTACAGAGTATTGAGAAGAGTTCCCTGTGCTACACAATAGGTCCTTATTAGTTATCTATTTTATATATAGTAGTGTGTATATATCAATCCCAATGTCCCAATTTATCCCTCCCCCCTACCCTGGCCTTCCCCCCTGGTAACTGTTTTCTACATCTGTGACTCTATCTCTGTTTTGTAAATAAGCCCATTTGTACCATTTTTTTAGATTCCACATATAAGCAATGTCATACGATATTTGTCATTCTCTGTCTGACTTACTTCACTGAGTATGATAATCTCTAGGTCCATCCATATTGCTGCAAATGGCATTATTTCATTCTTTTTAATGACTGAGTAATATTCCATATTATATATGTACCACATCTTCTTTATCCAGTCCTCTGTCGATGGACATTTAGGTGCTTCCATAGTGCTGTGATGAAGATTGGAGCGCATGTATCATTTCGAATTATGGTTTTCTCCGGATATATGCCCAGGAGTGGGATTGCTGGATCATATGGTAGCTCTATTTTTAGTTTTTTAAGGAACCTCTGTACTGTTCTCCGTAGTAGCTGTATCAATTTACATTCCCAACAGTGTAGGAGGGTTCCCTTTTCTCCACACCCTCTCCAATATGTATTGTTTGTAGATTTTTTGATGATGGCCATTCTGACTGGTGTGAGGTGATACCTCATTGTAGTTTCTTTTGATTTGCATTTCTCTAATGATTAGTGATGTTGAATGTCTTTTCATGTGCTTTTTGGCCATCTGTATGTCTTCTTTGGAGAAATGTCTATTTAGATCTTCCGCTCATTTTTTGATTGGGTTGTTTGTTGTTTTGATATTGAACTGCATGAGCTCTTTGTATATTTTGGAGGTTAATTCCTTATTGGTGGCTTCACATACCCAGTCTTAGCATCAGCAAGTGTAAGCAGCCTTCCCATATGACTCCCCGTCCTACTAACCAGCCTCTGAATGATCTAAAATCCAGAGATTTAGTCTTCTAGAAGTAGATTGCCCTCAAAATTTGATTCAAAAGACCTTATCAGATATTGTTAATAATAGTACCATGGTAAGCTCCTAGGAATCCTTGGATTCCTGTTTTCTAATTTAAAAAACACAAATCGTCTTGCCTGGACCATTGGACATCCGTTTCATCAGGACGCTTTAAACCAAGGATTCTGGAGAATCCAGAAGACTGAAGATAATCATAACAAGCTTGTTAACCCAAGATCTTTAGATCAAGCTGAGGATAAGACAAAGTGGACAGCTTCCATCTTAAATGATGCAACAAGATTATTTTTCGGATAGCATTCCTATCCTATTTATCCTTTCTTTATTGTTAATCTTACTTGCTGTTGTACTCTGGTAACCCCTAGAATTGCCCAAAATCGTTTATCAATATGTTTTTATACATACGTATAATTTTCAGAAGTTTGACCTCCCATAACTTTTCTCTACCAGCAAAGGAGAGAGAATCTAATGGATTACTGGATTTGTTATTCTCCCATCTGATCCTGTTAACAAAAAAAATTTTTTTTTAATTTATTTTTGGCTGTGTTGGGTCTTCATTTCTGTGCGAGGGCTTACTCTAGTTGCGGCAAACGGGGGTCGCTCTACATCGCGGTGCATGGGCCTCTCACTGTTGGGGCCTCTCTTGTTGTGAAGCACAGGCTCCAGATGCGCAGACTCAGTAGTTGGCTCACGGACCCAGTTGCTCCGCGCCATGTGGGATCTTCCCAGACCAGGACTCGAACCCCTGTCCCCTGCATTAGCAGGCAGATTCTCAACCACTGCGCCACCAGGGAAGCCCCTAACAAAAATTTAATAACTATTAGGCTGCAATATCAGAAAGTGTATTTCCTTTCAATGGTCTCTTCAGGTATTTGCAGTGTCCTCACATTATTGAGCCAATCTTCAGCCTTAAGGGAAATTGAATGTGGACCACAAACCAACAAAATACTTCTACTGAAATCTATACAGCCATTTCAGTGGTATTGACCTCACCAGATTGAGAATAGGTATTGGATCAATAATTTTGGTTGTAGTAGTTAGTCTGTTATTATTATTACTTTTTTTAAGATTCTCCAGCCAGCTTCGTAGTACCTATTTAATTCCACTCAAGAAATCTACCAGCCAGTGCAGAGGATCAATAATTGACTTACTCCTTTTCTGATAATCTGTGCCCTACTAAGGTACTATCAATACTTCTTATGTGGACACCAAGCTTTATTTACTTACCATGCACAAAATGCTCTTGTGTATATAGCATAATAGCTAGAGACTTTCAGAGGATACCTAGATACCTCCAAAATGAGTAAAATAAGGACTGCTCAGGAGAACTACATGAAGGGGCACATGAGGGAGTCAGGCTCCCACTCCATGTGTAGTGCATGGGCTGTTATTCCAACAGTAGACATAATTGAATTAGAAAATATGGATGAAATTTGTTTCTAACCCAGGAAGAAGTTATTAGTAGTATTGCAAGTGCTCTTGAGGTGCCCCCAAAACTATTTAAATTTACTAGCAAGGATTATCACTGATAGGTACATAGCTCTTGATTTGTCTTGGCAGGACTGGGGTAGTGTGTGTTATAACTAACACTCTTGTTGCACCTGTATAAATACCACTAGTTAGGTGGGAAAGTCTGTGACTGGAATTAAGGAAAATTCAACCTGTTTCTCTAGAATGGACCCAGCTGTATTAGGGGTTTTGTTTTCATGGCTTGGGTGCAATAATCTAGTTTCCTGACTTCTCATGTCATGTATGATAAATAATATCATTTTTGTTCTGGAAATCATCTGTATTTAAGTTAGCCTGTGAAACCTGCCCTGAATCTTAGATGCTGGACACAACACGCAAAATTGATGACTATCTAATGGGTTACATCCCAACAGTTGAACTACAGTGTGTTACCACGTGGGACATTTCACTCATGCATATTCAGTTGTGCAAAAGATTTTGCTTTTTAAAAAATTTTCTACAAATTCTCTGCCTCTTACTGCCGTTCATCATGACAACAGAGCATATGATCAATGAATCCCAATTCTTCTCAGATATTTAAGGTTTAGAAAGAGTTACATCTTTCTCCTAGGAAAACACCTAAGTTATAGGTATTCTTACAGAACATCATGGCAGATGTTCAGAGAGAGGCATTTATAGTATAAGAACAGAGAAATAGCAGAGAAAGGATCAGAAAGGGGAGTGGTTCACAGTGACCAAAGCTGCAGAGAAGATAAGCGTAGGGAGGGTAAAATTTTAAAATATTTATATTTTTATATTTTATGGTTATTGGGATATTTCTGACCTTTTTTTTTTTTTTTTTTTTGCGGTACACGGGCCTCTCACTGTTGTGGCCTCTCCCGTTGCGGAGCGGACACGCAGGCTCAGCGGCCATGGCTCACGGGCCCAGACGCTCTGCGGCATGTGGGATCTTCCCGGACCGGGGCACGAACCCGCGTCCCCTGCATCGGCAGGCGGACCCTCAACCACTGCGCCACCAGGGAAGCCCAGTAGCCACGTTTTAATGGAATCACCAACCTCACAGGACATCTTTCTGAACAGCTATACTGATGATATCATTACAATAGGCCATTAGGAGTAGGATGTAGCTGTAACTTCCTAAACACCTTAGTAAAATAGTCATGTGCCAGAAAGAGATATAACCTGGCAAAGTGCAGATTCTTTCAATCTCAGTGATTTTTTTTTTTTTTTTTTGGGAGTCTGGGACATATCAGAATACGATCTCCAAAGTGAAGATACAGAAAGTGCTGCATCTTGCCCCACTCCACACTACCACCAATAAGAAGAAGCATAAGGCTTGAAAGGCCTTTATAAAAGATTTGGATTTTGAAAGAAGCATACGTCACATTTGTGATGTATGTTCGTGAGTGTGTGTGTGTGTGTCTATAATATGCATATATATGTGTATGTGTGTGTTACTCTCTCTCAGATAAGCCATAAAGCTGCCAGCTTTGACTGGCCCTGGGCACTAGAAGTCTTTCCAGCTGGTTCAGTGTAAGCAGTTTTCAAATCAATGGCCGCACACCATATGTTAACAGCAGTGTTGTCAACAGAGCGCAGCTGGAACAGCAATTATGATTTGAGTCACCACCTTATTAATTTCAGAAAAATTCCTTTTTATTCTCTAAGACAAAACCCAAGTTAAAAGGGAACATGATAGGAAAAGCCACTTCTACTTATTTCAAGTGTTTAACGATGACGCTAACATCTGTAATCACCCAGAAAATCTATATTGCATTTGGTTAACCCTTTTGATAGGGAAGGGTGATTACAAATGCTTCCTCTTGGCACTTACATCAAAATAGGCTTTACTTCAGAAGTTAGTGAGCCAATGTATGTATTTTGCTACTTGCCAAATGTTCCTATTTTAAAATCTATATTCATAAATGGGGGAAATAACCAGGGTATGTTTGCGGAGCCATTGTGTCCACTATGAGACAGCCTCAAGATAAAAAAACTCCGTTTATCACCTGAGCTCCGTAAGCCCCAACTGTAACTGGTAGAAAGCAGTGGTATTTAAGCAGCAAGCCTCAGCATCCAAATAGAGCCCAGGGGCTTCCCTGGTGGCGCAGCGGTTGAGAATCTGCCTGCTAATGCAGGGGACACGGGTTCGAGCCCTGTTCTGGGAGGATCCCACATGCCGCGGAGCAACTGGGCCCGTGAACCACACAGCTACTGAGCCTGCGCGTCTGGAGCCTGTGCTCCGCAACAAGAGAGGCCGTGATAGTGAGAGGCCCGCGCACCGTGATGAAGAGTGGCCCCCGCTTGCCACAACTAGAGAATGCCCTACGCACAGAAATGAAGATCCAACACAGCAAAAATAAATAAATCAATCAATCAAATAGAGCCCAGTAATTCCTGAAAAGTCTAGATAAACAACTTCAATAAACAGTCACAGGTTCTTTTAGTGAAGTACAGTAAAAATATCTACAAAACAAACTATGCCTTATTACAGTCCTTTACCTTTAATGTACTCTTCACTAATGAAGCTCTGCAAATTGCATGAGAAGCCATTCCTCTCTACTGAGATAATTCAAGTCAGGCTGCTGTATTGGTTAGGTCTAGAGTATTGTAGAAGATTTGGGTTAGTTGCCTTTCTATTTCAGTTTGAGGACGCCCATTGACCCAGTAGCTATTGCCCAAGTTTTTTGCAGGTAAAACCTTTCTGATTACCACTTTTACCCTGATGCCTACTGTGATAACCATGCGTATCTTAGCTCTGGTGACTGAGAGTTGCCATTCAGCCTTTGCCACCATCAAGCCCATTTCAACAGCAATATTTTCTAACTTCATCCCTAGGAAAAAGGAGAGGGAGTTTCCTCCACTTTTGACAAGCAAGGTGCAGTGAAGCTTGGGCTCAGGTGCTATAAATAATCTAAATCCCCCTAAGTGTTCCCATTCCAATTTTCAGCTCCCCTCTCTCCCAACCAATACTCTAAATTTCATATAAGAGGCCAGGAAAGACTATGAATTCAATTTACTTTGTGAGGTTGGACTCTATATCTGATCTTGGTTATTCCAGCAAAGAAGCACCAAGAGAGAATGCCTTTTAAAACACTCATAGAAGGTCCCTGGTTCTCTGCCTTTTTAATTGGAGTAAGAATTTAAAACCCTGAGCTTTACACTTCTTAAATCTCTAGAAATCAGAAGGAGCCAGCCCACCCTCAGTCCTTGTATTCCATCCATAATAGCCCATCACAGCAGCCTCTCAGCCTGCCCAAGCCTTGCCTTCAAAGGCCTTTATTCCAGGGGACAATTCAAATAACTATTTTGCTGTTGCTGTGTCCCATTTTCCACTGATAACTGGATTGTCCTCACTGCAAACCCAAATAAATCAGATAGCCAAACTTAGTTTACTGTACTTGAGGTTTAATTGCCTGCAACTATTTTGAAACTCACGACTGAATGAAACAAGGTCCAATTGCAGAAAACCAAAACTATTCTAGCAGTCATGAAGAGAAAGGGATTTAGCTGTTTAAAAATCTTAAAAAAAAAAAAAAAGAAAAGAAAACTTAAGAGTCAGAGAAGCACACTTCAGAATAACACTGCAAAGGAGTTTCTACCTCTGCTCTAATTGGCTAGATTGGAATCGGGAGGCTGTAAGTGAACTGTTGACTTCAAAACACATTGCCTACACCCATGTTCATAGCAGCAGTATTCACAATAGCCAAGCGGTGGAAGAAACCAAAATGCCCATCGATGGATTAAAGGATAAACAAAATGTGGTATATATACACAATGGAATTATTCAGCCTTACAATGAAAAATACTTGTGACACATGCACGAGATGAATCTTGAGGACATTATGCTAAGTAAAATAAGCCAGTCACAAAAAGACAAACACTCTACGAGTCTACTTACGATCTACCTAGAGTAGTTAAGTACATAGAGACTGCAAATGGAATGGTAGTTGCTCGGGGCTGCAGGCAGAGGGAAATGGGGAGTTGCATTTGATGGGTATAGCGTTTTTGCAAGATGAAAAAGTCCTGGAGATTGGTTGCACACAATGGTAATATGTTTAACATTACTGAAATGTACACTTAGAAATGGTTAAGATGGTAAAATTTTATGTTACATGTATTCTACCACAATTAAAAAGAAAAAGCACACTGCCTTAGCTGAGACCCAGGGAGGAGGTCATGACACTGTGACTGCCATAACCACATTTTGTCAGTAACATAGTAAATGACTGGATATCTGATGTTTGATGAAGAAAAATCCCATGCCTCAAAGATTGTGCTTCCTGGTAGAAAAACAGAACAGTAGGCAGAATGCCTCTGCCTCTCTGGCCTGTGAAACCCTACATGGCTATTTCTGCTAGCCACAACCTCAAACCAGCCTCCAGACATTTTAGCAAGCAGTACAGGAAGATTCATCAGAAGGATGTTAAATGGATGCCAAGTGCCAATCCACTCTATCCACCACAGAAAAATACTTTTCTATAAAGAAAAAATATTTAAAGTACATTTTCAAGACTTCTGGTTCTAGTAAGAGCAAAAGCAATATAGTTCTGGGGCTTCCCTGGTGGCACAGTGGTTAAGAATCCGCCTGCCAGTGCAGGGGACACGGGTTCGAGCCCTGGTCCAGGAAGATCCCACATGCCGTGGAGCAACAAATCCCGTGCGCCACAACTACTGAGCCTGCGCTCTAGAGCCCAAGACAGCCACGACTACTGAAGCCTGTGTGCCTAGAGCCCATGCTCCGCAACAAGAGAAGCCACCACAATGAGAAGCCCTTGCACCACAACAAAGAGTACGCCCCGCTCGCCACAACTAGAGAAAGCCCGCACGCAGCAACGAAGACCCAACACAGCAAAAAGTAAATAAATTAAAAATATATATAGTTCTGAATCATCCCACTTCCCCTCAAACCTATACAGACAAAGAAGAGGCACAATGGAAACAAAAAATTCCCACAAACTGCATTTTCTGTAAAACAAGGCAATAGAGAAAACTACAGATTATGTACAGGAGGTGTCATAGGCAGAGGTAGGAAAACTGCAAGACAGAAGAACAGAGTGCTGGGAAGCTAGTGGCAGCAAATTCCAGAGATCTCTTGAAAATATCACTCCCAGAAGGAGACAGCGTCATCCTGAGAGGGAGCTGCAGACACCTGGGCTGAGATCAGACAGAGCTCAAGGCTGAAGGAGGCTCATACTGAGCAAAAGAATGGGCAGAGAGGCCGAGAAAGAAAATGGTGAGGACTGTAGCCAAAGGAGCCTGGAGGTGGCAGACCTTTAAAAGATCTTAGCAAAATATAAATTGGATAGTGTGCATTTGTCACCTTGGGAGGTAAACTGATATCTTTTGCTGATGGGCAAGAGGAGGACTCCAGGGTATGGAGAGGGAAGATGGGGGAAAGCCTTGGCTGGTGGCAAAAGCCCTCCTGAATCAGATATGACAGGCTGTCGGAGGAAGTGGCACAGATGAAAAAGAAACAGCCTATCACTCTAGCACAGCGATTTTCGACGCAGCACAATTTTCTTCTCTAGACAGAGGACATTTGGCAATGTCGGGAGACATTTTGGTTGTCACCCTGGAGAGCATCCTACAATGCACAGGACAGCCGCCACGATAATGAATGATCAGCTCTGAATGTCAGTGGTACCAAGGTTGAGAAACTCTGGTCTAGTAGCAGAAAAGGGAGACCTTAAGCTGTGAGTTTTAGAATGCTACCTTGGGTCATTCCTTCCTCCACTGGAAACTCCTGCTAATGGTCCAAGAAAAGCAAATACATTCAACTACTTTGAGAAAGTAATAAGCACAGAATCATATGAAGAGCCCATAAAGGAAACTGTGAAAAAGAGAGGCTCAATTTTTCCAATTTATTATTTTTTTAACATCTTTATTGGAGAATAATTGCTTTACAATGGTGTGTTAGTTTCTGCTTTATAACAAAGTGAATCAGTTATACATATGTCCCCATATCTCCTCCCTCTTGCGTCTCCTTCCCACCCTCCCTATCCCACTCCTCTAGGTGGTCACAAAGCACTGAGCTGATCTCCCTGTGCTTTAGATAATGAAAATTCTTTTAAAAATATTGCCACAGAAGATATTAACATTGTAATCCAATGGTCCTACAGAAATTTGGAAAATTCATGGACGACTACAGAACATAAGTACAATAACTAAAGTAAGAGATGGACACATAAAGGGAGAGAATAACTACAATCTGAAAATTTGAAGGAAATCTGGAGACCACAGATCATTTTGAACATGTAGGAGCTCAAGAAACGACTAGAACAAAAATACAAACTTCCTAAAATTTAGAATTATATATTTTTAAAAAAAGGAAACAAATCACACAATGAAGCACTTTTATAGATAGAAAAATAATATAAAAGGTAAGACCAAATATATAAACAAGTATAACTAGATTAGTTGCCTGACCAGGGATCAAGCCTGGGCCCTCGGCAGCGAAAGCTCAGAATCCCAGTCACTGGGCCACCAGGGAATTCCCTTCTCCTTTTTTTTTTTTCTTAAGATTTAAAAACTGGGGCTTCCCTGGTGGCGCAGTGGTTGAGAGTCCGCCTGCCGATGCAGGGGACACGGGTTCGTGCCCTGGTCCGGGAGGATCCCACGTGCCGCGGAGCGGCTGGGCCCATGAGCCATGGCCGCTGAGCCTGCGCGTCCGGAGCCTGTGCTCCGCAATGGGAGAGGCCACAACAGTGAGAGGCCCGCACATCAACAACAACAAAAAAAAGATGGCGGAAGGGTAAGACACGGAGATCACCTTCCTCCCCACAAATACATCAGAAATACATCTACATGTGGACCAACTCCTACAGAACACCTACTGAATGCTGGCAGAAGACCTCAGACCTCCCAAAAGGCAAGAAACTCCCCACGTACCTGAGTAAGGCAAAAGAAAAAAGAAAAAACAGAGACAAAAGAATAGGGACGGGACCTGCACCAGTGGGAGGGAGCAGTGAAGGAGGAAGGTTTCCACACACTAGGAAGCCCCTTCGCGGGCAGAGACCGCAGGTGGCGGAGGGGGGGAGCTTCGGAGCCGCGGAGGAGAGCACAGCAACAGGGGTGCGGAGGGCAAAGCGGAGAGATTCCCGCACAGGGTATCAGGGCCGACCGGCACTCACCAGCCCGAGAGGCTTGTCTGTTCCCCCGCCCAGGCAGGTGGGGCTGGGAGCTGAGGCTCGGGCTTCGGTCGGAGCGCAGGGAGAGGACTGGGGTTGGCGGCGTGAACACAGCCTACAGGGGGTTAGTGCGCCACAGCTAGCTGGGAGGGAGTCCGGGGAAAAGTCTGGAGCTGCCGAAAAGGCAAGAGACTTTTTCTTCCCTCTTTGCTTCCTGGTGCGCGAGGAGAGGGGATTAAGAGCGCTGCTTAAAGGAGCTCCAGAGACGGGCGCGAGCCGCGGCTATCAGTGTGGACCCCAGAGTTGGGCATGAGACGCTAAGGCTGCTGCTGCCGCCACCAAGAAGCCTGTGTGCGAGCACAGGTCACTGTCCACACCTCCCCCCCCCCGGGGAGCCTGTGCAGCCTGCCACTGCCAGGGTCTGGTTATCCAGGAACAACTTCCACGGGAGAACACACAGCGCGCCTCAGGCTGTTGCAACGTCATGCCTGCCTCTGCCGCACAAGGCTCGCCCGGCATCTGTACCCCACCCTCTCCCCGGCCTGAGTGAGCCAGAGCCCCCGAATCAGCGGCTCCTTTAACCCCGTCCTGTCTGAGCGAAGAACAGATGCATTCAGGTGACCTACATGCAAAGGCAGGTCCAAATCCAAAGCTGAACCCTGGGAGCTGTGCGAACAAACAAGGGAAAGGGAAATCTCTCCCAGCAGCCTCAGGAGTAGCAGAGTAAATCTCCACAATCACCTTGATGTACCCTGCATCTCATAAACAAGGAATCACCACAAATTGAGGAGGTGGGCTTTGGGAGCAATGATATATATTTTTTTCCCCCTTTTTCTCTTATTGTGAGTGTGTATGTGTATGCTTCTGTGTGTGATCTTGTCTGTATAGCTTTGCTTTTACCATTTGTCCTAGGGTTTTGTCTGTCCGTATTTTTTGCACTTGTTATCATTGGTGGATTTGTTTTTGGGTTTGGATGCTTTCTTTCTTTCTTCTTTTTTATTATGTAAATTTTTTTTTAATAATTGTTTTTTATTTTAATAATTATTTTATTTTATTTTACCTTTTTTATTTCATCTTCTTTCTCTCTTTCTTCCTTTTCTCCCTTTTATTCTGAGCCGTGTGGATGACAGACTCTTGGTGCTCCAGCCAGGTGTCAGGGCTGTGCCTCTGAGGTGGGAGAGCCAAATTCAGGACACTGGTCCACAAGAGACCTCCCAGCTCCACGTAATATCAAACAGAGAAAATCTCCCAGAGAGCTCCATCTCAACGCCAAGACCCAGCTCCACTCAACGACCAGCAAGCTACAGTGCTGGACACCCTATGCCAAACAACTAGCAAGACAGGAACACAACCCCATCCATTAGCAGAGAGGCTGCCTAAAATCATAATAAGGCCACAGACACCCCAAAACACACCACCAGACGTGGACCTGCCCACCAGAAAGACAAGATCCATCCTCATCCACCAGAACACAGGCACTAGTCCCCTACACCGGGAAGCATACACAACCCACTGAACCAACCTTAGCTACTGGGGACAGACACCAAAAACAATGGGAATTACGACCCTGCAGCCTGTGAAAAGGAGACCCCAAACACAGTAAGTTAAGCAAAATGAGAAGACAGAGAAACACACAGCAGATGAAGGAGCAAGACAAAAACCCAACAGACCTAACAAATGAAGAGGAAATAGGCAGTCTACCTGAAAAAGAATTCAGAATAATGATAGTAAAGATGATCCAAAATCTTGGAAATAGAATGGAGAAAATAAAAGAAACGTTTAACAAGGACCTAGAAGAACTAAAGAGCAAACAAACAGTGATGAACAACACAATAAATGAAATTAAAAATTCTCTAGAACAGATCAATAGCAGAATAACTGAAGCAGAAGAATGGGTGACTTGGAACATAAAATAGTGGAAATAACTACTGCAGAGCAGAATAAAGAAAGAAGAATAAAAAGAACTGCGGACAGTCTCAGAGACCTCTGGGACAACATTAAGCACACCAACATTCAAATTATAGGGGTCCCAGAAGAAGAAGAGAAAAAGAAAGGGTCTGAGAAAATATTGGAAGGATTATAGTTGAAAACTTCCCTAATATGAAAAAGGAAATAGTTAATCAAGTCCAGGAAGCACAGAGAGTCCCATACAGGAGAAATCCAAGGAGAAACACGCCAAGACACATATTAATCAAACTATCAAAAATGAAATACAAAGAAAAAATATTAAAAGCAGTAAGGGGAAAACAACAAATAACACACCAGGGAATCCCCATAAGGTTAATGGCTGATCTTTCAGCAGAAACTCTGCAAGCCAGAAGGCAGTGGCAGGACATATTTAAAGGGATGAAAGGGAAAAACGTACAACCAAGAATACTCTACCCAGCAAGGATCTCATTCAGATTTGACAGGGAAATTAAAACCTTTACAGACAAGCAAAAGCTGAGCGAGTGCAGCACCACCAAACCAGCTTTACAACAAATGCTAAAGGAATTTCTCTAGGCAGGAAACACAAGAGAAGGAAAAGTCCTACAATAACAAACCCAAAGCAATTAAGAAAATTGTAATAGCAACATACATGTTGATAATTACCTTAAATGTAAATGGATTAAATGCTGCAACCAAAAGACATAGACTGGCTGAATGGATACAAAAATAAGACCTGTATATGTGCTGTCTACAGGAGATCAGGGACACATACTTCAGACCTAGGGACACATACAGACTGAAAGTGAGGGGATGGAAAAATATATTCCATGCAAGTGGAAGTCAAAAGAAAGCTGGAGTAGCAATTCTCATATCAGACAAAATGACTTTAAAACAAAGACTCTTACAAGAGACAAAGAAGGACACTACATAATGATGAAGGGATCAATCCAAGCAGAAGATATAACAATTGTAAATATTTATGCACCCAACATAGGAGCACCTCAATACATAAGGCAAATGCTAACAGCCATAAAAGGGGAAATAGACAGTAACACAATCATAGTAGGGGACTTTAACACCCCATGTTCACCAATGGACAGATCATCCAAAATGAAAATAAACAAGGAAACACAAGCTTTAAATGATACATTAAACAAGATGGACTTAATTGATATTTGTAGGACCTTCCATCCAAAAACAACAGAATACACATTCTCATGTGCTCATGGAACATTCTCCAGGATAGATCATATCTTGGGTCACAAATCAAGACTTGGTAAATTTAAGAAAATTGACATCATATCAAGTATCTTTTCCCACCACAATGCTATGAGGCTAGATATCAATTACAGGAAAAAATCTGTAAGAAATACAAACACATGGAGGCTAAGCAACACACTACATAATAACCAAGAGATCACTGAAGAAATCAAAGAGGAAGTCATCTGCCATAGAAACAAATGACAATGAAAACACAATGACCCAAAACCTATGGGATGCTGCAAAAGCAGTTCTAAGAGGGAAGTTTATAGCAATACAATCCTACCTTAAGAAAAAAGAAACATCTCAAATAACCTAACCTTACACCTAAAGCAATTAGAGAAAGAAGAACAAAAAAACCCCAGAGTTAGCAGAAGGAAGGAAATCATAAAGATTAGTTCAGAAATAAATGAAAAAGAAATGAAGGAAACGATAGCAAAGATCAATAAAACTAAAAGCTGGTTCTTCGAAAAGATAAACAGTATTGATAAACCATTAGCCAGACTCATCAAGAAAAAAAGGGAGAAGACTCAAATCAATAGAAGTAGAAATGAAAAAGGAGAAGTAACAACTGACACTGCAGAAATACAAAGGATCATGAGAGATTACTACAAGCAACTATATGCCAATAAAATGGACAACCTGCAAGAAATGGACAAATTCTTAGAAATGCACAACCTTCTGAGACTGAACCAGGAAGAAATAGAAAATGTGAACAGACCAATCACAAGCACTGAAATTGAAACTATAATTTAAAATCTTCCAACAAACAAAAGCCCAGGACGAGATGGCTTCACAGGTGAATTCTTTCAAACATTTAGAGAAGAGCTAACACCTATCCTTCTCAAACTCTTCCAAAATATAGCAGAGGGAGGAACACTCCCAAACTCATTCTACGAGGCCAGCATCACCCTGATACCAAAACCAGACAAAGGTGTCACAAAGAAAGAAAACTACAGGCCAATATCACTGATGAACATAGATGCAAAAATCCTCAACAAAATCCCCACAGGCCCTGGCGCACACCAGCTCCAGTCATCCACCCAGGGGGCCTAGATGTAGTGTGCCGCAGGCTCTTCACCTCAGTCCACTTCAGCTCCAGCTGTCCCATGAAGGTGGCTCCAGCACAGTGCAGCCCTGATCCCTCATGCCCACTCCAGCCATCCCATCAAGGCAGCCCCAGCATAGCACACCCCAGGACACCCCCCTTCAGTCCACACTCTCTCCAACTCCAGACATCCCATCAGGATGGTCCCAATGTGGCACCTCCTGGGACCCCCTTTGGTCCACGCTTGCTCCAGCCAGCCTGTCAAAGCCACCCGGCACATGCAGTCTCCACAGGGGAAGTTCCTACACAGGCCATGACTTCAAGATAATGAGAGGTAGCTGTTTCATCTAATTCATAGAAACAAATACAGGAAGTCAAACAAAATGAAGAGACAGAGGAATTTGTTCCATATGAAAGAACATTTAAAACTTCAGAAAAAAACCCTAATGAAACCAAGATAAGCAATTTACCTGATAAAGAATTTAAAGTAATGGTCATAAACATGCTCACCAAACTCAGGAGAAGAATGGAGGAACACTGTGAAAACATCAACAAAGAGTTACAAAATATAAGAAGGAGCTAATCAGAGTTGACGAACACAATAACTGAAATGAAAAATATACTAGAGGGAATCAACAGCAAATTAGATGATACAGAAAAATGGATCAGTGATCTGGAAGACAGAATAGTGGAAATCACCCACCAGAATGGCGAAAAGAAAAAGTATTTTAAAAAATGAGAATAGTTTAAGGGACCTTTGAGACAACTATACTAACATTTGCATTATAAGGGTCCCAGAAGGAAAAGAGAGGAAGGGGCAGAAAACTTATTTGAAGAAATAAAGGCTGGAAACGTCTCTAAACTGGGGAAGGAAACAAATATCCAGGAAGCACAGAGATTCCCAAAACAAGATGAACCCAAAGAGACCCATACGAAAATATATATCATAATTAAAATGGCAAAAGTTAAAGAGAGAATTTTAAGACAGCCTCCAAATTCATTCTACAAGGACAGCACTACCCTAATACCAAACCCAGACAAAGACAATACGATAAAAGAAAACTATAGGCCGTTATCCCTGATGTATGTAGATGCAAAAATCCTCAACAAAATATCAGCAAACCAAATTCAACCTATATTGAAGGGAGTATACACCATGATCAAGTGAGATATTCAGGGATGCAAGGATGGTTCAATATCCACAATTCAATCAACATGATATACCACACTAACAAAACAAAGGATAAAAATCGTAAGATTATTTAGGTAGATGCAGAAAATAACTTGTGACAAACTTCAGCATCATTTATTATAAAAACTCTCAAAAAAGTGGATACAGACAGAGCCAAGCTCAACATAATAAAGGCCATATATGACAAACCCACAGCTAACATCATAGTTAAACTATTTTTGATTTTATATTATGTTCCATGGAAAGCCACTGAAGTGTTTTAAACAGGAAGTGTCCTCACCAGGTAAATATTTTTAAAAGAGCACTCTGGCTTCTCTGTACAATATAGAAAGAAGGAGGCATAAATGGAAATGAGAAGACTAGATAGAAGACTATTTTGGTAAATGAAAAGTGATGATGGTAGCTTGGGCTTGGGTGGCTTCAGTGAAATGCAGTTTAAGACATATTAAGGAGTAGGATCCCCAGAATTTATAGATTCATTTGATGTGAGTATTAGAGGAAAAGAAGGTATCAAGGATTTTACTTTTCTTTCCAGTTACCTTGCCTCAAGAATATCAACTGAAATTAGAAACAATGAATCAGAGATCCTTGAGGGCTCTTAGTTGTAAAATTCCATAAATTTGTAATGTTAAGTTTGTGCATTAATAGCTTCATTATTTATGGTTGTTATTATTTTAAAATTTAGGGCATGTTAAATATAATTATCAGTTTAAAATTATGACTATCAGGCAAGTGTAAATGAATGTGTATCAAAGATGTTATTTAACTCATTAATAAATGAAAGATGTTTTAATTGGCTCAAAGAACATTTAAGAAATATCTATCTGAAATTTTAAAAAAATGTTAGGATAAAATTGCCTGATTAGATAATAAACTGGTTAATATCTTCCAAGGTGGTTAACTTTTGTGGTTATCTGTTCCACCAGACAGAAACTATTCATATAACCTTTGCTCCTACAGAATTGTAATATACCCCAGTCATTCAAACATCAAGCCCAGTGCTACACTAAAAGGACACCATATCATCTCCTTTGCCTATTTTCAAATTTCATATATTTTTTCTATTAGGTACATTATGGTGTCCATAGTGGAATAAATGAGATTGCTCATTTCAGCATAATATAGATTTATAATAATTCTATTTCTATTCTAATTTCTGTCATATTTGGAACCTAGCGAGGGATAAGCCAAAGAAGTCTTTGACATAAGAACAATATAAGGTGGAAAGTGAGTTTTATATAGAATGATGGTTAGAATACTTCCTTCAGATTTAAGTGTAAGTTTTCCATTCCTGGTTAGTCACTAAAATTTTGTTTTAAATCCAGAAGTCTAATTTTAAATACACAAAACTGAATTTGTAGTAGGGAAAAAATACTCTTCTTAAAACTGAGAGCAACATTAATAATGACCTACTGCAGCCAAAAATAAGATTTAAGGATATTTTCCTTCGTTTTTTCATATGACCTTGGCTTGCCTAGTAGACAGCTTCGTAATTCGAACACGTCCTGCTGTGAAATGAAAAGCTGACCAGACTGTTTTGAAGAGCAGATCATCAGGATTGCAGTTTATAGCACCAGCTATCGTTTGCATGTAAACCTCTCATTCTTCTCATCTAATTGTCACACTTAGGAACTGGTTTTCTCTCAGATGTCTAATTATAAAGCATATAAAATTAAATGCTTTACTACTCCATGTTTGTTTTAAACTTTGATACTTTCTCAAAGCATACCTTTGTGGGCAGTAACTTGTATCATTATTCATCTCACTTGCCAGTGGGAAGTCTGAGCCATGAGAAGCAAACATCATGCCAGTGATTTCCCACTAAACTCTTCAAAGAAGCTTAGAGTGTATTTTCCTGGGGAGTTAAAGGAATCAGATCATGGGAATTTAGTACTGGCCTAGAATTTGAGTTCCTGAAAACCTATTTTGAAGGTCAAAAATAAAAATTCTGAGAAGAATAATTTTACAGAGGAATTCTAAGAATCTTTGGCTTTTCAGTAGGTGTTACTCATGACTAATGAGGTGTTCTATTGTGAACATGGATAAGGTAGCTCCCAAAGGTGCTTTCACACAATAGGGTGGGAAGGAGGCCATATCACTCTAGTATCAGACTTGGGAAATGGAAATGGAATTACTCCCAGGGCTAGGATTTGTCTGTCATTTACCACTAAGTAAGCTCAATGGCCCAATTCTCTTTCTCTCCCTGGTAAACTAATTCAAAAGGCAGAGGAAAATTAACTGTTTCTTGCTGAATTCAGACAGTTCTAGGTTTAATCCAAATGTTCAAATGATTTCTTTGGCTTGTGGCATGCATTTTTTTTTTTTTTTTTTTTTTTGCGGTACGCGGGCCTCTCACTGCTGTGGCCTCTCCCGTTGCGGAGCACAGGCTCCAGACACGCAGGCTCAGCGGCCATGGCTCACGGGCCCAGCCGCTCCGCGGCATGTGGGATCTTCCTGGACCGGGGCACGAACCCGTGTCCCCTGCATCGGCAGGCAGACTCTCAACCACTGTGCCACCAGGGAAGCCCTAAAATCTGATTCATTATAAACATCTAGGTCAGTTTTACATTCTATTTCATAGTACATATGCTTTTATTTTACAATTTAATGATTTTTTAAAATTAATTAATTTATTTATTTTGGCTGTGTTGGGTCTTTGCTGCTAAGCATGGGCTTTCTCTAGTTGCGGTGAGAGGGGGCTACTCTTCATTGCAGTGCGTGGACTTCTCCTTGCAGTGGCTTCTCTTGTTGCGGAGCACGGGCTCTAGGCACACAGGCTTCAGTAGTTGTGGCTTACAGGCCCTAGAGCGTAGACTCAGTAGTTGTGGTGCACTGGCTTAGTTGCTCCATGGCATGTGGGATCTTCCCGGACCAGGGCTCGAACCCGTGTCCCCTGCATTGGCAGGCAGATTCTTAACCACTGTACCACCAGGGAAGCCCAATGATTCTTAAATGACTGAAAAAATAGAAATTTTCTTCCCTATAATCAATATTCTTTATCTGATATTTGAGCCTCACTTTTATTGAAACACTCTTGCCTCATGAAGTAATATACCAACAGATATTTTTTAATGTTAAATCATTTAATGAGCTAAAAATTATCATTAAGATGAACCATGAATTAATTTACTTTAAGATTTTTGTCCTCTTTTCTTCTACCTCTGGAAATTTCCCCATGAGTTCAAACAATTTTGAACAGCACCTTCCGCAACTTAATCATATAAAGTAACCCAAGGCTAACAAGGCAGTAATGAACTTTGAGGCCACAGTTCATCGGCTTCTCCAAAGTACAGTCCTCGAGGCTGCCTACTGTGTGAGTCTGTTTGGTTAATTCCTCTCTTAGTCCCTGTAAAGAGTCAGCCTGGACGTGAAACAATTTTAGTCATCCTGACATCCCGTTTTATTACTCTCAATTTAGATTAGTGGAAGAAAAGTGAGAGTTTGAAAAACAAAGGCGGTTCATGTCCAATTTTAAGGTTCATTGTCTTTATTTACATCCTCACAAAAGTAAGTCTTCATGTCCACTCTGCACAGCCCAGCAAAGGAAAAATGCAAATTTGCTTGTAGTAAAATTTCTTTGCAGTCTCTAACATCGAAACATTTTTTCTTCAAACCTTTGAATAAACATTTGAATTAAATCCTTCTGAAAGGATTCAACATGTTCCATTGACTTCTTGTATCCCTTCAGTTCACTGCAATGTCCTGGAGGCTCTAATATGCAAATGAAGTTGTCTTAGATCAAATTTGGTTCAGAAAATTGCCCAAGACAGCTGCCAAGCACTGGCCAATCAGTAGGTAAGAGAATGTAGGATAGAAAAGCGGAGTCGCTTTAGGAGAATTCAGTGAAACAAGAGCATATATTGCAGAGCTATTTCTTCCTAGGTCTTTGAGACCAATCCAGGTATATGACAAAGTGAGGCTCTTAGAGATGTCCATGAAGCCTTTCATCCTCTCACTACTAGGACATATTAATGACGATAGGACCATCTTTTGCTATGTTGTATTGATATTATTGTCACATGTGAATGTACATCTTTCAGGAATAAATTGGACAATAATTAAGGTGATTGTTGGGTTATAACCTGAGGAGTTTCCTGGGTGATCTGAAACCAGCTGGAGGGCAGGGAGAGACCTAAGAAAGAGGCAAGGCGTCCAGATTGATGAAGTTTTAATGAGCAAGGGAACTTACATGAGAGGCCTGTCCTGGGTGGCTACAAGACGAGGAAATTTCTGCACCCATGGCCAAATCTTAAAAGTTTCTAAAGAGGCCTTAACTGGGTTTGGTCATGTATAGTATCCAGATGTCCTCCTTACTCTCTCAAGGCTACATCCTTGGGACAGCACTCACTGTAGGAATGGTAGGCAGACCATACATTCCAAGGACAGGGGCAGGGGTGAGCAGTCTCCGATTGCCTAGGTCCAGCCCAAGGGTCAACTGGCAGTCACGTCCTCTTGATTACCTCCTCAAACAGTGAAGTGACAACCCCTAAAGTGCTTTTGAAAAGGAAGACTCTAGTAAAGAAGAGTAGAAGGAAAGATGGACTGGGGTGACTTATACAAGGCCCCTACATGTTTAGGGTCAATGACCTCTCAGGTCACAGCAGAAGGAACCTCGAAAATTAAGAACTATTGCCATTCCACCAAGATGACTCTACCCTATTCTGAGACATTCACAGCATTCTTGGTAAGTTAAAATTTTCCCTCATTACCATGGAAAGAGGGAGAAAAAGTGACACCAAGGAAAATAGAGACCATGTTACCTTAAGTCTCCCTTGGCCATTGATCAATTTTGTAAGCAAAGATAGAACAGGAAAATGTATCCATTTGCCCAATCTCTTCTTTCTCCTCACACCTCCTTCCACTGACTAACGATTTTGAGGTCCTCACTGCAAGCACATTGACTGGGCATCCCTGCCAAAAGACCCATTAAAACTTGTTCCACTGCTATAATGCAATATTTCCTGTCCTGCATTTTTGCTCTGCCACCGCTATCATTTGAACTTTATAAGTAATGGATAAGACCTGCGCAAGACAGTTTAGAGGCAAATAGCAGAATAGACTTGTTTAGACAAAGATTTAAAAACATACCGTCCCAACTGAAGACAGATATATTTTCTTCAGATATTCTCCATGGACCCAGAACAATGGAAAGCTGTCCTGACTATACAACTGGTAAGCTTGCTTTTCAATTTCAATTCTTTTTTAGACTTATCAAGCACTCCAAGGTTGTTATGGAGTTACAAATTTTCAAAGAATTTCTTTCTGTCAGTATGCAGCAACTCTACACTTCATCCATCGTCTAGAGAAATCTGTCTTGGGGTCAGTTTTGCATGGTACTCTTCATCATGTATAGAAGAAACTGTAAAGGTTTGAGGTAATTTTTTTACATACAGTACATCCTTGAAATGTTTTTTCCAGTGTACTGTTAGTCACGGAAACACTCAGAATGTGTCCATTCTTGTGCCAATACGAATATTCCCTCTCTGGCAGTCTCTTGAGAATTATATCTATGCTATGTAGCTATTTATCACCTTCCAAATATAAGTTAGTAAATGATGGGGTGATCTGAATACTTAACACTTCACGTTGAACATAGGTAAATTGGCATTTATCAATTAGGAGCGCTTCTGCTCTAGCATAGACTTATTTCTTGGGGAAACTCCCAACATGGAATTTAAACTTCCATGTCCTATTCATTACAGAAACACTTCAGACTGTTAAAGCTCTTTCAAGAGTCCATAATGACTTTATTGTACAGTTGTACTGCCAAATGTAGAGAGTTAACTGATAGACCAAAATAGTCCCTTGATCAGTACCTAATTTATAGGGCTTTCCGAAAGGACAATCCCTGCACGGGGAAAAATAAGGCTTCTGAAACACACTGGAGCCACTCAATCACTTGGTTAACTCTTCTGCAAGTGACTACACTCTGTGACTTTCAAGATCACATGTGCTCTGTCCGCGACTTCTCTTCCTGCACCTGCACCTGCACTTCTGTTGTGCTTGGATGTCAGAGCACGCTCTGACTCAAATTATCAAGAGCTCTGTGCAATTTGGAGTTCTGTTGTTTTCTTTTCTACTCAGTTTTGTTTGGCCCGAGTGACCCAGATGTAGGGTAACACCACATTTATGTACCTTCATAATACTCAGTACAACTGAAAGGTTAACCCACCTAGGCTTGACTCTTACAGACTTATTAAGGATGTGGATGATCTCTGATCATTGTTCATTATTCTCAAAGTTACTCAATGGGGAGTAAGAAGCATCTGTTAGAGCACTAGCTTTCAAATCTAGTTTTAAAATGCCATCCATCCATCACACATTTGGTGGGCACCTCTTATGTTTAGAGCACTGTGTGTTAGGTGTTAGAGGCTTACCATAATGTAGGAGATAGCTAAAGAGAGTATGATTCTTAGTTTACAAACTCAAGTGAGCAAAATTTTTTAAAGTTGTATTTATGTTTTTAAAGCCCTCATTCTGTCAAGCTGGAAGAGAATTCAGTTTCAGTCATTACCAAGCTCCCCTGCGCAAACGTGTGGAAAGGTTCTAGAGTTTTATGTATACTTTAGAGTTTTATGTAAACATATATATATGTTTTATGTTATAGCACATCATAAGGTTCTTTGGGTCACTGCTGCTCATTTTTCCACACTGGTCGCTGATAAGACACCGAGGGTTATATCCTAAAGGGACTCAACAGGACTGGCCATTCTGATCCTGTGATGTCACCCTTGGCACGGATATTTTGGGGAAGTTTTAGTCACTCAAAACTGGCCTCTCTCAATGTCCCGTGTGGTTATTCCTTCCAAGGGCTCTGTCAGAGAGCAGAATGCAGTTCCCCTGCACCCCAGAGACCTCCATTCCTTCCCCAGTCGAGAAGGGTCACTTTCTCTACTCTGTACTCCTCCAAGTTGCTGGCTCAAGCTTTGGGAAAATGAAGCCACAAAAGAAAGCATCAAGCAGACAATTTGTGCTTTTTGCCACATGACATCAAACACAATCCCAAAAGGGGGAGAGAGAGAGATGCCAGAATCCCCAGAAAAATTCCTGATTTTTGTGCTATTCACCTTTTATTGCCCCAATTTAAGTCAATGGAAAAAAAGTGAGGGTTTCTATGACAGAGGTTGTGCATGTCCCCATAGTCCTTGAAATAATCTCTATGGCCAGGCAAATGTCTTGCACTCAGCTGCCTAAGCATGAGTCACGTGTCTTATAGCAAAGAAGATGGAATTAACCTGATTGGCTATCAATCAAGGTTCACTTCTGGAGTTTAGAGGTCAGCCCTCCAAACTGAATAGTTACTACATACAGGAGAGGTTGGGGAGAGAGACTTGATGTGTTTCATTACTTGGTTTAACAGACTATTCTCACCCCCAAACCTCACATTATTTTCTGGTACTCTGTGTATAGGATACTTAAATATCAGTTTCAACTTCGGTGGCTGTCCTAAGGGAGCTGAGTGAAGTGCAGGAGACAGTAAACTAAGAAACCAAAGATCCAATTACCAACCACTCTGTTGCTGACCAGTCATGTTTCATTTATTCGCCATTCTCTGGGCACCCGATATGTAACAAGTTCTGTGCTGGGCACAGAAACTACAAAGATAAAATAAACAGTCCCTGCCCTCAAAGAACCCAAGCTTGCGTTCTTCCCACTGATAGCCTCATATTTAGCATGTCTATTGAAAATATTTCCTACACACCTCTGTGTGTCTCTTGCAATTGAAGCGAATAAAAATATCTAAAGGATGGTAATAAACTTAAAGAGTAGGAGGGCATTTAAAAGCTTGCATGGGGCTTCCCTGGTGGCGCAGTGGTTGAGAGTCCGCCTGCCGATGCAGGGGACACGGGTTCGTTCCCCGGTCCTGGAAGATCCCACATGCCGCGGAGCGGCTGGGCCCGTGAGCCATTGCCACTGCGCCTGCGCGTCCGGAGCCTGTGCTCCGCAACGGGAGAGGCCACAACAGTGAGAGGCCCGCATACCGCAAAAAAAAAAAAGCTTGCGTGAACATCCCCGATGTAACTTCTGGCAAATAGATCCTCAAATCCCCTTATTCTCAACTCTTAAAAACCTAACATAATTACAACAGCTCTGACCACTTCTTGAAAAATTGAAATGGCCCTTGCTCAATCCCCATCTCTGATTCTTCCTAGGCCTCTTTGTACCACTCAGACTTTCTTCAATTTTTTCTTCCCTTGGCTTGCCTTCCAGCTTTCTTCAGTGTTTCACTTTGCCCTTTGCTCTGACTCTTGCTGGTTCATCCTCTTTACTGACACTGCCTCCTTCCTTCCCCAGCAACCCTGGTTGGGCCTCCTATGCTGCTTTTGCACCCAGTTTTATCTGAGTACATCTGTTCATCTCTCTATAAGTTCCCAACCTTGAGTTCATCCAATTGCAGGGTTTCGACTGTCACCTTTTCAGATAATTCCTAAAGGAATATCATATTCCCTGTCTTTTGCCTGCATTCCAGGTCCCTACTTCCTGAGTGCGGATAGGACATCTCCTGTGAAAAGTCTCAGCACTAGCCGGACAACACCACGGCTCAAATCCTGGTGCCGACTCCTACCACTTGATAACTTTGAATAAGCCATGCCACCCTCTAGGTCTCACTATCCCTCCATTATAGAATGAGGGGGTTGGACCAGATGATCTCAAAAGTCTCATGGAATTCCAAAGACTTCGTGCTAATTTATTTCCAAATCTGAATTGATCTCTCTCTACCTCAAAGCACTTATTCTTACCCTACTCTCCAGTTTCCGTCACACTTTACTTTTGACTTTTTTCTGTCTTTTATAACATCTCTCACCAACTTCTCTCTTCAAACCTTGTCTATCTTTTTAATTCCGAGGGCTACTCCCCTCTACCACTTCAGCTATGCCCTAATTTAGCCTCCTTTTTCTTCCTAACCCAAACCTTCTTTATGCCTTTTCTAAAACAATATTTTTATCATGCCATCCCCTGTGTAAAAATTCACAATGCTTTTATTGTCAATGTCAACTCTCATCAAAGCAGATTTAATAGATAAAAAGAGTGTGTGCTTACCCCTTACAAGAGATCTGGGAGCCTAGACCAAGGGGCTGTCTGCAAGTGCAAAAATTCTTTTTAAATGTTTTAAAGTGGATTTTTCAGTTTTCTTCATAATATATCCATATAATAGTCATGATGTTTGGGAACTGAGGTATGGGTGCTGAAGCGGTTAAGTATTTGGACTCCAAAACCTGCATCTGAAGCCCACCCTAACCAACTGGGTGACCTTGGGAAGATAAAAATCTTTTTGCTCTTTGATTATACCCATCTACCGAATGGGGATGATAACAGTACCTATAATATGATATTGTTATGAGGGTTAACTAGTGAATGTAAAGTGCTCAGCATAACTCCTGGCTCACGTAACTCCTGGTAAGGACTTAGTTACATGTTTTGTTCTCCACACTTAACCACTTGGAGTTAAATCTTGGTTCCAGCCCTTGCTAGCTATGTGACCTTGGGCAAGTCACTTAACCATCCTGAATTCCCTCATCTAGAGGTTATGATAGTATTTACTTCATAAGGTTGCCATGAAGGATAGATGAACTAATCTGAGGTGGATTTACCATGAAACTAAGCCTCTCATTTCTATGGGCTCCTTCTAAGACCCCAAGACCTTGGCAGAGGGTGGAGGAGGTAGCTAGAAATCTACTCATATGGTTATATGTTCTTATAAACTTTCCAAAAATAAGATGTTTTACGTTTGATTAAGACTTCCAAAGACTCCAACCTCCTCCATCCCAGTTTCTCTCTAGTTGGGTGAGGTTGGAGTGGCCCATGGCATTTTGGGGGAGGTGCATAGTTAAGTTATTGCTAGCTGTCCCTGGTGTAGAAATGATTTCCAGGAATATTCCCGTCCCCACCTGTGCCATGACAGAGCATGGCAAGGACAGAGGTCACAGTATGAGCACATTCTATAGCGCCCAGTGCTGAAGTATGTGGATAATGGTGGGGAAACCAGGTTTGAAACGCATAGTATAAGACAATCTGTGGAAATTTCTCTCCTGTCAGGAATATAGTCCATAATGCATAGTATATAATTATAGATACATAATACTTTAATTTTATTTTTGATGTCATATTCAATAAAGCTCTCATACACCATTTTAATTGGAAGTTGTAAAGACGTTTTGGAATATTTCAATAAAGTAAGTGAAAAATTTATAAACTTCACTTGATTTGGTCATATCTTTTGTTATCTTTAAATTTACTTATTAAAGAACTGAAAATTCAGATAAAAATTAATGAAAGGTGAAACAGAAGTGTTAAGGTGAGTGATGAAATCTATATAAATTATTTTGATGTTGAGAAGCAAATTGTAATAAAAAATACTTTAGATGATTTCAAAAGTTGCAATTAATTAAAAGGAAGATATAAGGTTTGAAAATAATAATAAATAGGCCCTGGGATTGTTTAACAATAAAATTCCTGAAGAGAAGTGAATTATATACACACAGGAAAAAGATTTGCTTGTCTTGATGATTGGCTATTAAATACTGACAGTAACAAATAAAATGAAACACTCATAACCACTATTACAACCAAATATACCAATTAAAAGTTGTCTAATCATCAGTTTAATGAGTATGATCACTTCCTGAACGTATATCCACACACATACACGCACATACACACACACACAACTTTAAGTGCCCCAAAGTCCTACAGTTTATAAAGTTTTTTAAAAAGTAGGGGACTTTAGCAAACTTAACAAAAAATACAAAAGTTTATGTGACTTTACTAATAATAATTTATGAAGCTACACAACACTTTTTCCAAACTGTTAGCACTTAAAACAAATTTCAAGTAATCATGCTAGAGGAAATTTTAAATTATCTTTCTCTTCTCTCTATGGAAAACAACATCACTAAATCTTTATCATAAGAAATAGCAACCAAAAAGAGTGCACCAAAAAAATGAGGCAATGAAATTATTACAGAAGTGTGTCCAGCATATTGCATTTTTTTTTTTTTTTTTTTTTTTTTTTTTTGCGGTATGCGGGCCTCTCACTGTTATGGCCTCTCGCGTTGCGGAGCACAGGCTCCGGACGCGCAGGCTCAGCGGCCATGGCTCACGGGTCCAGCCACTCCGCGGCATGTGGGATCTTCCAGGACCGGGGCACGGACCCGTGCCCCCTGCATCGGCAGGCGGACTCTCAACCACTGCGCCACCAGAGAAGCCCTACAGAAGTGTGTCCAGCATATTGCATTTTTTCCCCTGGATTTTGGGATGTTTGTGGTTTCATTGAAAAATTTTGGTTCGAAGTACAATTTATATACTACAGAATGCACTTATCTGTTTTTTCAGCTATTTAAAATTTATAATTTATTATTTCTTTCTCATCTAAATAAATTCTCACTTTCATACCTAATTTTGTGTCTTAATTTTGTATTTTTTTCCTTGAAGTTACCATCCCCTGCAACTGCATACACGTTAGAACCCACAAAACCTGGATCCGCCCCTGGCACTTTGGGAGAAATACTTGGCAGGCACATAGGAAGGTCTCAGTTGATGTTCGCTGTAATTGATGTCCTTCATGTTTTACATTTCTTAGCTTTGGCGAAATCATGCACTAAAAGATAGGGGCATTCAGGTTTGTGAGTGATGGTTTCACTTATCAAACTCAGATTCCTGTGCTTAATAGACAAAGCCTTCATTTTTTTGGTTCTAAGCTACCTCTTACATGAACATTTGCTCTTGTCCTCAAGTTGTATCCTTTGTTCTATTCTGCCTATTTTCTATTCACTACTGACACTTTGCCTTTGCTATAATTTAGGAAAAAACTAACATGAGAATGTGTTATGTATATAATGTATATTTCAGTGGAAAAAAAGTTTACAAATCTCAACTCAAGCATACCCACAACTATGCAAAATAAAAGTAAGCTTATGTGCAGAAAATGTACATCTATGTACAATTTGACTAATGGCTAACTTTGAATGGTGAGTGGTTATTATTTTACTCTTTATATATTTCTGTATATTCCAACTGTTCTACAATAAACATTTATTCAGAAAAATTACTTAAAATTAAATAGAGCAAGGCTTCCCTGGTGGCACGGTGGTTAAGAATCCGCCTGCCAATGCAGGAGACACGGGTTCGAGCCCTGGTCTGGGAAGATCCCACATGCTGCAGAGCAACTAAGCCCGTGTGCCACAACTACTGAGCCTGTGCTCTAGAGCCCGCGAGCCGCAAATACTGAAGTCTGCACATCTAGAGCCCGTGCTCCGCAACAAGAGAAGCCACCACAATGAGAAGCCTGCACACCACAACGGAGAGTAAGCCCCCGCCACAACTAGAGAAAGGCCGCGCACAGCAGCAAAGACCCAACGCAGCCAAAAATAAATTAATTAATTAAAAAAAAATTAAATAGATCAGATGTATTTTATTTGGTTATTTTTAAAGAAGAAAAAGTGCCTTGAATAAAATGTGCCCATATTCAGACTTTTCAATGGGCCATTCTTTTGAAAGTGGTATTCTAATTGGAGCTTAAAGTCAAGAACCTGGCATTCCTGTGATCAACTCCCAGAAATAGTATTAACTTATTCAGTAGCCTTAAGCTCTTCACTTAACCTTTTAGCTCACCCTTTGTTAAGAGAGGATAATAGCCATTCTTGGGGAATTACAATGGCAAATTAGCTTAAGTTTGTAAAGTGTTTTAAAGATGGGTTCCTGTACTAAATTGCTTTGTAAATTTTGCTATTATTTAAAGAAATAATGAGGATGGTAATTAATTATCTTAAGTGTCTATATTCCTATAGTAAAAGAAAACAGAACTTTTTAATAATGTGTAGAGTAAAAGATTGGAATGGAGGTAAAAGGGCTTGGTGAATGAAAGCCTGCATGTTTGAAAATAAAAGTCAGGTGAAAACATCAGAGTATGTGTCTTTTCCCCAGGACCCACACAGTTGGCTCTTTTTAAAATTTTGTTTACGTATGTATTTTTGAGGCAGATTGGGAGTTGGGGAATCTGAGATGAGAGGAAAGACAATATTCTTTGCAACATTAATTAAAATATGAATAGGATGGGGGAAAACACTAGAAAATTGAGAAATGGTTATAATGAAAGCCTCTTCCTTATAAGGTAGCAAATTGACAGCATCATGTCACTTTAATAAGCATGTTTCCGCTGATCAAAAATAAAATTCTCCAAACCTGAATTAACCCAAACTTAACTTAGTTGGGGGTTATGGTACTCGTGTAATGAAGAAATTAATGGCCTAGATTGAAATACTGATTGAAGTGAAATGGTTTTGAAATCACTTCTAGATGCAAATGTTACCAATTTTTATCTTTATAAATCATTTGCTCGTAGCAAATCAAAATATATTGGAGGGAAAAAAACATGTTTTTTACATCATCAAATGTATAAGCAAAGAAAAAACAACATGACATGGAGGAGGGGGAGGGGTAGCATTTTCCCAAAGGGTGGAAGGGCCCTCTTAAATACTGACAAAAGGCCTGTTTAATTGTTTAAGAAAGTAGATTATGTCTTTGATTTCTTTTGAGGAACACAAGTTTGAAATCAGTAGTGAACATGTGGTTTGTGTTGAGTTCATGTCAATGCGATTCGTTCCAGGTCTTATATCTCCAACTGTCCCATTCCTATTAACACCAGACTGTGAAGGAAAAAAGAGTCATGAAGCTTGATCTTTCAGAAGCAGAATGTAGTACATAGGATGTTATATGACCTTGCCCATGCCCTGCAGTGATACCACATCCTCCCCTTAATCCTCATCCCTCCTAATTCGCAAGGGGACTCCCCTCGTGCTGAGCTATTGCTGGGGAAGTACAAGAGCTGTCAAAAGCAATTTGATAAAGCAGGGTGTCACCTTCCAGACCCAAGCCCTGAGACTCAGCCACAAACGGGGCCCAGCAGTTTCAGACAATCTCACCTGCACCCAAGGAAGCTTGCTGCCCATTATAAAGGCTTAGTGAGGGTTTGTCTTGCAACTTCTGGCTCTAATTTTGTTCTTTTGAACATTAGCTTAAACCTTCCAGGAGTTCCTTCCAGGTTTATAATTTTCTTGACCTTACTTGACTTGCTTTGCCACTTTCACAATGAGCAGAAACAACTGAGAATTAGAAAGTATTATTCAGATATTTGCTGAAGGAATTGTTTACACTGCTCTTTTTTAATTTTTTTAATTTTATTTATTTATATATTTTGGCTGTGTTGGGTCTTCGGTGCTGCACACAGGCTTTCTCTAGTTGCAGCAAGCAGGGGCTACTCTTCATTGCGGTGTGCGGGCTTCTCATTGCGGTGGCTCCTCTTGTTGCAGAGCACGGGCTCTAGGTGCACGGGCTTCAGTAGTTGTGGCGCACGGGCTTAGTTGCTCCACGGCATGGGGGATCTTCCCGGACCATGGCTTGAACCCGTGTCCCCTGCATTGGCAGGTGGATTCTTAACCACTGTGCCACCAGGGAAGCCCCATACATTGCTCTTTTAGATATGTCAGAAAAGAACACAGTTTTTCAAAATCATGGACCGGTAGCTTTCCTTATATTGTGGAAGAAGTGCACATTTCTGAGGATCTCTGTCTCTGTTTCAAGAATATGTATCAGATACTCCTTGTCTGATTTTCTCTGTCAGCAATGTCCCCATCACTAAAATAAAAAGAAAGTTTAAATATGGGAAAAAAAGTTTGATGCCATTATTTCTTATGGTTCTTGCTACTAAAGGCCTTGTCTCTGGGGTATAGATTTTTGGCCAGTTAGTCAGTAAACACTCATTATTATAAAATGAGTATTAATAATAGTAAAAGACTAAGTGTTATGGGATAATATTAGGGTACAGTATTGTCAACTTAAAAAATGCACAACGTGAGAGTTGCGAGTTAAGTTTTATTTGGGGCAAAATGAGGACTGCAGCCCTGGAGACAGCATTTCAGATAGCTCTGAGAAATTGCTCCTAAGAGGCAGTGGGGAAGGTCAATATACATGTGATTTTGGTGAAGGGGAAATACATGCAATCAAGCACATATTTTTTGCAGAGGTTTCTGCTAGTCTCGTGCATGTTACTGCTAGTCACAAGAGCAGACGTCACCATGAAGGATTTTAGTGCTTTTCTGGTTTTGAGGAGATGCAAGAATTGGGCTCATAAAATTGGCTCCTGAAAATATCTATCTGAAGACCTGTTCTGCCAGTTTTTCCGGCGCACAGAGTGTCTCATTTCTGCTCTCCACCCTGAACTCCTTTCAGGGGGTGTTGAAAGTCAGCAGCCTCTGCAGCACGTGATTTAATCCCTGTAGAGGTAGATGGCAGGTGCCAATTTGTAGTTGACAGTATGATGTGTATTTTAACAACCTAACGTCTTTCACAGTTTAGCATTTATGCTAAAGAGCTTGACCTTCTGAGACTTCTGTTTTATCTTTCTCAGAGTGTTTTTCATGTGTTTTGCATAAGCAAATGAATTTGAATAGAAAGTTAAAGCTGAATTAAACTCTGGAAATTCTTCACACTTTTTTTTTTTAAATCACTAACTCTCCTTTACTAATAAACTCCCTAAAGAAGTTGGTTGGGAATTTAAGGAATATAATGGTTCAGCTACCCGAATGAAATCCAGAGAGAGAGGACATTAACATTAGGTCTCCCAGTTTAAGAGGAGAAAGCTTATTTTCACTGGTTCAAAAATGCAATCTTTGCCTCCACCTTATTAATTCACTTAATGATAATTATCATATATATATATATATATATATATATATATATGCATGCCATTGGCCATAGATAATAAAAGGGTAAGCGAGTTGAGAGTCTGACGCTCTTCACCAAAAACTCAGCTTCAAGAAACACCGTTTAAAGCCAAATATTAAGTATGGTGCCTAATCTATCCTGAGCACACTTGTCAAACTGTTGACCACGGTTTGGAGGTTATATGTTTCTTCTATTTGTTTTCTGAAAAAGAAGGATTAGCATATGCACATCACACTTTTATCCACACCTAAGTAAACTGATTTTTCTAAGGGAAAATTGCACACTGTCTTACATTTTTCATTTTAATTGCATACTTACTTTTGTGGGTTATTAACACTTGCCAATATCTCCATGAGTTCCAGCCCATCACACTCCTCTCCCCTTCCCTGGATAACCTTCAGTGGACCAACCATGAGTAAAGTGATGGGCTGCCCACGATCAAAGTCAAGTAAATGATGTGAATCACTTTTGAAGAGGATAAGTACCATCACAGTCATATATTCTTAATTGAAAGACAAATCTTGACCATCAATAGTCTACCATTTATGTGCCTTAAGTTATAAGTGCACCTGGTGTAAAACCTCCTCCTCTTTTTAAATTCTGGCCAAAAATGTTGTTGGGTTTTAAATATATGGAGACATTTGAGAAATTGTATACATACTCCAGTAACTTACACAGTGAAACATGGCTATGAACTTCCTTTTGGAAGGTATGTGAAAAATATGTGAGTCTGTTAATTTGAACAGAAATGCAGTACAGGCATCCTTCAGAGATACTGTAAGTTTGGTTCCAGACCACCACAGTAAAGCAAGTCACACAAATTTGTTGGTTTCCTAGTGCATATAAAAGTTATTTTTACACTATACTGTAGTCTACTGAGTGTGCAATGGCATTGTGTCTAAAAATACAATGGACATATCTTCATTAAAAATACTTTATTGCTAAATAGTGCTAACCATTGTCTGAGCCTTCAGCAAGTCATAATCATTTTGCAATAGTAGCATCAAAAATCACTGATCATAGATCACCATAACAAATATAATAATAATTAACAATTTGAAATATTGTGAGACTTACCAATATATGACACAGAGAAAGGAAGTGATCAAATGCTACTGGAGAAATGACGCATATGCCAAAAAGACACTTGAGGCAGGGCTGCCACAACCTTCAATTTGTAAGAAATGCACTATTGGCAAAGTGCAGTAAGTGAAGCACAATAAAAAGAGATATGCCTGTATTTAAGGGGGATAAGAGTTCCTTTTGATAATTTTCTTAGCTATTAATAAATGTCATACATAAATATCATGTTGTACCAATAAACCAGTCTCTGACTTTGCAGACAGTAGGGTCAGAAACTAATTAAATTAGGAAATTTTAGGTTAGAATGAGCTGGTTTTCAGAAATCTTTATAATGTCCTTTAATTCTGAAAGATTGTACAACATCTATATAAATATAAAAATACTTGTAATCAGAATATTATTTGTTCATGGAAATAGATTGTCTGCAGGAGAACTAGAGTAGTGATACCATGTTCACATCTCAGCAGCTGTTTAAATATTAAAACTACTTGTACAGAAAGAAGGCAATGTGGTCTTATGAATCAAGGAAGACTTCAAGGTTTGGACTGGGAAAGAGAAACGGAAAGAGTGTTCCAGATTGGTGGATTTAGGTGAGCGAAGCAAGAAGAAAAGATTGAGGGCTTCCCTGGTGGCGCAGTGGTTGAGAGTCTGCCTGCCGATGCAGGGCGTGCCCCGGTCCGGGAAGATCCCACATGCCGCGGAGCGGCTGGGCCTGTGGGCCATGGCCACTGAGCCTGCGTGTCCGGAGCCTGTGCTCCGCTACGGGAGAGGCCACAGCAGTGAGAGGCCCATGTACCACATAAAAAAAAAAAACAAAGAAGAAAAGATTGAAGACTCACTGACTATGAGAAGATACATCTAAGGAAAACAGGAGAAAATGGTGGCTTAGAACCAATTATAGATGGGCTATGCCTCCAACCATACTAATGCATGAATCCCTTAGAGGTTATTCCTATTTAGTATTTATAATTATTGTTTGAAATAGTTTAATTGAAGAAGGCTGGATCGTGTTTATCATTACCGTGTTTATCATTTATTGAATAAAGAGATTGATGTAACAGATGAGTTCACCTTTGCAGTTCATTTTCCCCAACATTCTTAAACTCCAATGTGTGGAAACTCTGTTTTCCTCAGGTTCTGGGAAGTTTGTTGAATATCATTGCATGTGAAAGCAATGAACAGTTCTAGAAGACCTGTGCTTTCTAGGGGAAATAACCTAGATTGGTACTCTGTGATGTGAGACATAAGAATAACCCTTGGGTGATGTCTACATGCAAACCCATTCAGTTAAGTACTGTATTTACCAAAATTGCTTCCTATTGCTTAGAGGGAAAATGAGGGAGAATTTCATTTTAAAGTGATAAATTCTTGTGTGAGTCTGGTTTAAATGATCTAACTTAATGAATGACTTACTTCTAAAAGATTATTCACACTTGCTCACCGTAGAACCAAGCATAACAAAGAACTTAACTACTGCTTTTTTTTTTTTCCGGTATGCGAGCCTCTCACTGCCGGGGCCTCTCCCGTTGCGGAGCACAGGCTCCGGACGCGCAGGCTCAGTGGCCACGGCCCACGGGCCCAGCCGCTCCACGGCACGCGGGATCCTCCCGGACCGGGGCACGAACCCACGTCCCCCGCATCGGCAGGCAGACTCCCAACCACCGCGCCACCAGGGAAGCCCCTTAACTACTGCTTTTTTACATTACCAAGCAATATTTATTTTATTGAAGTAAATGTAGAACAACACATATCTATAAAAAATTAACCTCTACAGCGCACTACTTCATCTAGAGATGTGCAATTTCTCTAGCTGAATGGTAAGTAATAGTTGACTTTTGTGTTTTTTCTAGGAGGCAAGGCTGCAATTTTGTGTTGTAACACTTTTAGTAACAAAAAATGGAGAAAGGAAAGCAAAAAAGTTATTAGTTGCTTTACATGTAATTATTAGAATTGGCAATCAGTTTTATGTCATCTCTTTGCCAATGCAGAATGGAGGTGAATTTTAAATGGTTACACATTATACATATTACAATATTTTAATTAGCGAAGAAAATCAGCCTCAAAATTGTCTTCTGCAAGTTAAGTATGCCATTAACTATGAACTTGAAAATAGGCCTCCACAGTGATTTTTAAAAGTTTAGTTGATACCTTTCATTGGTGCTGTACTTTATAAAATCTAGTTTTGTAATAAAAGATATTTATTGGAAATGAAACTATATGAATAAAAGTTTATACATTTTTGCACATTTAGTTTTCAAATAATGGCTGAATTTTACACCATTCCAGAAAAATCAATATGTATTTACCTAGTTAGTAAAACTGAAATGCTGAGTTGTATATTTGTGCATGTGAGAGTATATATTTTACTTTTTATGAATTTCTTTGAATCCAAGCTGAATGATTTAATAAAGACAGCCTGAAGGAATATGGGCACCTTGGACAACCAGCTGAGAGGACAGACTCCACTTGTGTGGAGTTTGGCAAGGAAGCACCTCTTAAGTTTTCTCTGCAAAAGTAAAGAGTAGGAGTGGGGAATGGGGCAGGATGTGTGGGGTTGGAGGAGGTGGGACTCAAGGAAAGAGCAACCCTGAGGCACTGGACCCGCACTCCCTGCTTGTGGAACCCATCAACTTCTTTTACCGGTTTCATCTAGTTTCTCTGGCACCTTAGAATTCCTGGGAAACTTTATTTTCAGAATCTGACTGTACAATTCAGAATGCATATTTTCTTCCTAAGAAAACACTGACAATCTGTCCAGGCTTCAGCAAGAGTTTCACACCACTTCCTGAATTTGACATCAAAATTTGCCTGCATCATTACAAAGGTTGAGGGCTATAGGAACACTGGCAGACACCAGCATGAGTCTTGGCTAGGTTTCTCTAGGTTCAGAACTTAACGTAGATTTATTAAATCCACAAGCTTAGAGATGGGCTTGAATGATTCAGAAAAGAATTGAAAGACAGAAACCACAGTATTCTGACAATAAGTTTATTAAAAATCCATCAATGTTACATTTATTACATGAGAAATGTACTTCATATTTGGTTTAAATCCATTCTCAAATCTTCATCACCAGATTAGCTTCACAAAGATATTGCATTTTACAAATTCCAAGAGATTAAAAGGGGGTTATCAGACAGGAGAAAGAAATGCAATATAATTTGACACTTGTTTTTCATAGAGGATCAGATTTTCAAAGGGATTTTTTGATTAATTAGAGTTAGGCTTAATATCAGGATCCATATTACTAGTCACATTATTATGGCTTGAAAGAGTTAATATGTCTTTGAAATGAGAATAGTTTAGCTCCTATTTATTGGTAGGGCCTGATAAATGGTCCCCCAATGTGCTTTAAAATCTTTCTTATTGTATCGTTCTCATGATATTCTTTTGAGACAGGTGATTACGGCCAACTGTCAGAAGTCAAAGGTAGCAGAAAATTGTGACATTTTGTTATGGCAGCCCTAGGAAGCTAACACAATGAGTGAAAAATAAGAAATCAAGAAATAAAAACTTTATGAATTCCAGTAACATGCTAGAGTTAATAATTTTTAGAATTCGAAGGTATCTTAAAGATTAACTGGGAATTTGCTGGCGGTCCAGTGGTTAGGACTGCGCTTTCACTGCCGAGGGTGCAGGCTCAATCCCTGGTTGGGATAAGATCCCACATGCTGCGTGGAGTGGCAGGGGTGCAAAGAAAAAGAGATTAACTGGCCCAATTGCCTTGTTCTGCAACTGAGGAAACTGAGTTATAACGAGAACTTTGCAGCACATGTAAGGTAGAATTTCAATAAGACAGATCCATTCCATAAGATACCTATTCCTGGTCCTCTTTTCTCAATGGCTTACCGTGTTCAGAGAAAAAGTACCTGTAACCAAAGTCCAGAAAGACCATAAGTAAAATAGACAATATAGATGAGTGTATTTGATAGATCAGACAAAGATCCTTTTTTTCCGGGAAGATCAAGGAAGGCATCAAAGAGGATGTAGAATGTGTGTGTGTGGTTTTGTCTGTGTTTTGTTTTAATTTTTAGGTTTGAAGGATGGTAGGCAAGTTGGTAGGCAGAGTGGTGAAAAGAGGACATTTCAGTTGGAGATGGTAGGAACATCCTAGGTGGAGGCAGGACACACTGGCTATGTTTGGAAAAAGTGAGGGATCAGTTGATTGCTGGATAGGGCTCCTATGGAGGTTTAGTAGCAAATAAAACTGGAATTGTGGCAAAGACCACGCTACTAAGAGTCAGAGCCTGGGGAAGGAGGGTCATGCTGTACGGATAGCAACATACCCTTGCTGGGTAAGGAAATTTGCTTTGATTCGGGGCCCAGGTGTCCCATCTGTCAAGATTCATTACTCTTTTCCCTGGCAGGAGGTAGTTGCCAATGGGTAATTCAGATTTGATTATAACAGCATCTGGGAACTACTATAATGTTCTGCCTGCTTCTGATTCCTCAAACCTGGTTATTTGAGTGAATGCATGTGTGCTTACATATGTATGTGCACAAGAGAGAGGCCCCCATGCAAAGCCCCAAATTAGTACACGTTGGTTCAAAAATGTCAGTCTATTCTAGCTGATACCATGCCTTTCTGGGCATTAGAATGCCATGAAAACCAGCACGAGAAAGTGAGCCATAGCTCTTAAGGCCATATGTTTTTGACACAGAACGTTTGTAACTTCCAATATTCCCAAGAGGCAGAAGCAGTTCTCGAAGGGGGTTATATCTATTTATCCCTGTACATCTCTAAAGGGAGAAATATTAAAGGAAGTTTTACATTGTGCAAATACTCATTAATAGCCATTTTAATTGCATATGCATTGAGTTCTTGCAATGTCAATGTACAAATTTTATATTTAGTGTACTATCCTTGCAAGAATTTCTTACAAGCCATTTGGATCACGCAGCAATTACTGCAGAATGATGGTGCCTTATGTTTTCATATATATACAGGTTATCACAGGATAAAGTGTTAATGACTTGATGATACCTCAAGTTGTTGTGTAAGGAAAAGGACTAATTTTTAAATCAAGGACTCATCAAGCTTAAGGTAAAAGAATAACACTTAGTCTTTATAAGCAGCACCTCTGTCCTGCAAACCCCCAATTGTTAAAGATTTTACAAATATTAATTTATTCTCATTCTTTTCAGACTAGTTTTATTTACTGTAAGAAAAATATATGGGTCAACTTAAAACAAAAAATTTCACCTTACATCAATAATTATATTTGACATACAGTTCTTAAGGCCAAATACTTTTTTAGACAAATTATCTTCATTGCAACTTGTACGTTGGGACATTATTTTGTAAGGTATATTTTATTGCTCCGTGAATTTAGGCACCTCAAGTACTTTGCATCTAACTCAAATTAAAATAGTTCCCAAATAACTGAGAAACAATTCAGTCCCAAATGTTTATCTCTAGGTTACAGATGTTTTCTTTCTTCATTTTCCTGCCTTAGATGCATTTGATTCCTTTTTAACTTTATAATCGGAGTTAAATAAATAAACGTTTCCATTGGGAAAATTGGGGAAAGGGCTTTCACCAGCTGCAAGCTTCACCGCATCGGTAAATTTATGTTTATTCTGTAGTAAAACAATAATGCATGGCTCTGGCCCGAATTCACAGTTAAATTTAATCTGTTTAATCGGGTAAGTTCAGTCTGAGGTCCTTCTGTCCTTCATAAAACTGTACTCTGGCAGTTATGATTCTAACAAGCCTCCAAGAGTGAGTTACGGTTTGGTGCTCAAACTGGGACTATCTACAGGATTATTCAGAAAGTAATATCCCAACTGGGGGCACTTTATCTTTTTACAATGGGATATTTAATTTTACTGTGCTTAGAAATATTTGTCAAAGAGGCAAAAAAAAAAAGTTTTTTCAAAGACTTTTTTGGCTCTTTCCTCTAGTTTTCTAAGGTAATTAGTGTAATAATGTTTCAGTTCCTTTGAGTGAAGAATATGTTTTAAAACTGTCAGATGAGTTTTAAAGAGAAGTCAAGACTACATACAGGTTAATGAATCATGTCTGAATTTAGGATTTGGGCTCTTTCCCATCCTCGTGGTCAAGTGTTTCTTAGATACATTGAAGATAGACTGTAGGCCCACAAATTAGGTGCACCCTCATAAAAGGCTTAAGCACCATTATACATGCTCTGTTTTCATTGAATGGAGGGGAAGGAAACTGGCATTTTTTGAGCACCTAGTATAAACCGACAGAGTGCTCTGCATGTTACACACATTAACTCATTCAATAGTCTCTCTCTTTCTATTTTCTCATATTTATCTACATATCTACATCTATATATAGTTTATCTTTGTAGTAAAAGAGGAAACTGATTTTCAGACGTTATATATTTTTTCAATGTGGAACCAGAAGCTAAAAGCTAAAGCCTAATCTTTCTGGCTCCAAAGTCTATTCTCTTTTTCCTTATTTTTACTTTCAAAATTTAAATAAGTAATGCAAAAATCCATTCTCTTTGTAAAAAACTAGAATATTGTGGTTAACATTTAAGTGCTTTTGGAAAACCATCTCTAATCCTGGTCTCTTTCTTCTCTCTGCTGAGATAAACAATTTTATGAATTTAATGTGTATTTTTCAGAACTTTAAAATATTTTGCTAACATATATGTACCCATAAAAATGTATAGCATGGTTTGGTATGTTTTGTTATTTATCACATAATAGTGTACAAATAATTGTATAAGTCACTTTTTATCACTCAACATTATGTATTTGAGATCTACCTATCTTGAGACCCACAGATCTAGTTTAACAGCTCTGTGACTATATCATGTTTGAATTTATAATTACAATTACAATGAATATTGTGACAACATTCTGTTACAATTCTCCTTGACCATATGTGCTAGTGTTTCAGCCAGAGGGTGAACCCATATGTAGAACTGCTGGGTAAGAGTATGTACATTTTTAGGTTTAATAGATACTGCTCCATTTCTCCCCAAAGTGGATCTCTCAGTTTTTCTGTGTACAAACAGAGCATGAAAGCACCCATTTCCCCATACCTTACCAACTTTGGGGGCTGTGCTCAGCTTTTAGGTTTTTGCCTAACTGATGAGACAAAAAGTGTTATCTCACTGTTGCTTCAATTCCTTTTTCCCTGATTACTAAAGAAGGTAGCCGTCCTGTTAATGGCCTATTACTCCTATTAATTACTTTTTCATTTTTGTCCATTTTTCTTTCAGGTATTTGTCTTTTTTCTTACTGACATATTGTCTGTTATGCATATTGCAAATATTTTTCTTAGCCCATAGTTTATCTTTTAATTTTGTAATGATTTCTTGAATTGTTCAGAAATTTTAAACAAATGTACTCCATTGTATTGATTTTTTGCATTAAAAATTATTCTTTACGAAGGATTTCTTCACTCCAGGGTCGTAGAGTTATTCTATATTTTCTCCTAGTAATGTTAAAGTTTTCATTTTTATACATAGTGATGTTAGAGGATAGCGTGAAGTATTGATTGAAATTTGTCCTGTCTTTTGACATTACCAAATAGTGTAAGGCTAAAAGTAGAGACAGATCTACGTTGAGAACAAAGTTTCTAATTTTTCCAAGGTCAAGTTCAAAGAGAGCCTGGTCCTTGGTATAAGATTCCTAGTCTGACCCTGGGTGCCAATAGGGCTAACTTGCTTTGACAGCATTTACCAATGAAAGAGAGGAGAGGGAATTTGGAAAGAAAGGGTACTTGCTACAAAGTGTTCTATATGCTTAGAAATATAGCATTGTGTTCTCATCCCTGTAGATTGGGGGTAGTGAACTATTGAGAACTTTTTGTTATAAAACGTTAGAGAAATGACACAAGAGAGGTAGAAATCATGGGTAAATATTAAGTCGATGCCATATTATGTGCAAGCAGGTTGGCATTTATGACCATGCCAGTGGTGCACTGCACAGCTCCAGACGGAGACATTCACACTAACTATGATGTGACTGAAGCCCCTTAGAGCTGTGTAATGCAAGACCTGCCTCACTCTGGACTGTGGCACTATCTTTATGGTAAGATGCTAGATAAATAAGGATATAATATGTAAGACATAGTATCTGCCTTCAAAGACCTTAAAATAGTATTAGGTAAATATGACAGAGAAACACACACACACACACATGCTCATGCACAGGCACACACACACACCTAACAATGTAAGACAATGATTGTTAAGTGCCAAACGAAGGAATAAACAAAACAAACCATGGCTATATAAAGCAGGAGAGATCACTTGCAACTATGATGATCAGAAATGGTTTCATGGAAAAGCAGAAACACAGATTGGACTGTGAAGGGTGGTAGAAGTTAAATGAGAAGAAAATAATAAAGAGGACATTTCAGACAATGGAAAAAATGTAAGCACAACATTGAGCCAGCAGTCACAATGTCTGAGAGAAGAGAGAGTAAGTGGAATTAATTGAATAGGGGATTCTAAAAGAATAGAGGGAGTTAAGGTTGGAAGGGTAGGATGGAACCATATTGTGGACAGCCTTTTGATTTCAGGAAAAGGATTTGAAATATCCAGGTGGTATATGGACTTATTCAAATTATTAGAGAAAAGGAGTGTCAGGAAAATATGTAAGGAATATTAATCTAACAGTGACGTCTACAGTACATTCAAGCAAAAAAAAAAGCTAGTGTAAGGATGTTATATAAATATTATAATAAAAAATATTATAATAGATGTGGAGCTTCGAGGGTCTAAACTATGGAGAGCGCCAGTGACATGGGAAGAGGCAAGATAGGAATAAAGTGAATCTAAATCCAAGACATCTGGGGAATTCCCTGGCTGTCCAGTTGTTAGCCTCCGCGCTTCCACTGAAGGGGGCACAGGTTCGGCCCCTGGTCAGGGAACTAAGATCCTGCATGCCGCGTGGCATGGCCAAACAATAAAAAAAAAAAAAAAAGATAAATAGGTAAATAAATAAATAAATCCAAGATATCTGGTAAACAGGGAGTTGGTATTTCAAGCCGAGATGCTGGCAGACTATTTCTTTTTCTTTTTTTTTTTCTTTTTTTTGCGGTACGCGGGCCTCTCACTGTTGTGGCCTCTCCCGTTGCGGAGCACAGGCCCAGGCCCAGCGGCCATGGCTCATGGGCCCAGCTGCTCCGCGGCATGTGGAATCTTCCCGGACTGGGCACGAACCTCCGTCCCCTGCATCAGCAGGCAGACTCTCAACCACTGTGCCACCAGGGAAGCCCATCTTTTTCTTTTTTTTTTTTACATCTTTATTGGAGTATAATTGCTTTACAATTGTGTGTTAGTTTCTGCTTTATAACTAAGTGAATCAGTTATACATATACAAATGTTCCCATATCGTTTCCCTCTTGCGTCTCCCTCCCTCCCACCCTCCCTATCCCACCCCTCTAGGTGGTCACAAAGCACCAAGCTGATCTCCCTGTGCTATGCGGCTGCTTCCCACTGGCTACCTACCTTACGTTTGGTAGTGTATATATGTCCATGCCTCTCTCTCGCTTTGTCACAGCTTACCCTTCCCCCTCCCCATATCCTCAAGTCCATTCTCTAGTAGGTCTGTGTCTTTATTTCTGTGTTACCCCTAGGTTCTTCATGACATTTTTTTTTCTTAAATTCCATATATTTGTGTTAGCATATGGTATTTGTCTTTCTCTTTCTGACTTACTTCACTCTGTATGACAGACTCTAGGTCCATCCACCTCATTACAAATAGCTCAATTTCGTTTCTTTTTATGGCTGAGTAATATTCCATTGTATATATGTGCCACATCTTCTTTATCCATTCATCCGATGATGGACACTTAGGTTGTTTCCATCTCTTGGCTATTGTAAATAGAGCTGCAATGAACATTTTGGTACGTGACTCTTTTAGAATTATGGTTTTCTCAGGGTATATGCCCAGTAGTGGGATTGCTGGGTCATATGGTAGTTCTGTTTGTAGTTTTTTAAGGAACCTCCATACTGTTCTCCATAGTGGCTGTACCAATTCACATTCCCACCAGCAGTGCAAGAGTGTTCCCTTTTCTCCACACCCTCTCCAGCATTTATTGTTTGTAGATTTTTTGATGATGGCCATTCTGACTGGTGTGAGATGATATCTCATTGTAGTTTTGATTTGCATTTCTCTAATGATTTATGAAGTTGAGCATTCTTTCATGTGTTTGTTGGCAGTCTGTATATCTTCTTTGGAGAAATGTCTATTTAGGTCTTCTGCCCATTTTTGGATTGGGTTGTCTGTTTTTTTTTTGTTATTGAGCTGCATGAGCTGCTTATAAATTTTGGAGATTAATCCTTTGTCAGTTGCTTCATTTGCAAATATTTTCTCCCATTCTGAGGGTTGTCTTTTGGTCTTGTTTATGGTTTCCTTTGCTGTGCAAAAGCTTTGAAGTTTCATTAGGTCCCATTTGTTTATTTTTGTTTTTATTTCCATTTCTCTAGGAGGTGGGTCAAAAATGATCTTGCTGTGATTTATGTCATACAGTGTTCTGCCTATGTTTTCCTCTAAGAGTTTGATAGTTTCTGGCCTTACATTTAGGTCTTTAATCCGTTTTGAGCTTATTTTTGTGTATGGTGTAAGGGAGTGTTCTAATTTCATTCTCTTACAGGTAGCTCTCCAATTTTCCCAGCACCACTTATTGAAGAGGCTGCCCTTTCTTCACTGTACATTCCTGCCTTCTTTATCAAAGATAAGGTGACCATATGTGTGGGGATTTATCTCTGGGCTTTCTATCCTGTTCCATTGATTTATCTTTCTGTTTTTGTGCCAGTACCATACTGTCTCCATTACTGTAGCTTTGTAGTATAGTCTGAAGTCAGGGAGCCTGATTTCTCCAGCTCCATTTTTCTTTCTCAAGGTTGCTTTGGCTATTCAGGGTCTTTTGTGTTTCCATACAAATTGTGAATTTTTTTGTTCTAGTTCTGTGAAAAATACCAGTGGTAGTTTGATAGGGATTGCATTGAATCTATAGATTGCTTTGGGTAGTATAGTCATTTTCACAATGTTGATTCTTCCAATCCAAGAACATGGTATATCTCTCCATCTATTTGTATCATCTTTAATGTCTTTCATCAGTGTCTTATAATTTTCTGCATACAGGTCTTTTGCCTCCTTAGGTAGGTTTACTCCTAGATATTTTATTCTTTTTGTTGCAGTGGTAAATGGGAGTGTTTTCTTGATTTCACTTTCAGATTTTTCATCATTAGTATATAGGAATGCCAGAGATTTCTGTGCATTAATTTTGTATCCTGCTACTTTACCAAATTCATTGATTAGCTCTAGTAGTTTTCTGGTAGCATCTTTAGGATTCTCTATGTATAGTATCATGTCATTTGCAAACAGTGACAGCTTTACTTTTTCTTTTCCGATTTGGATTCCTTTTATTTCCTTTTCTTCTCTGATTGCTGTGGCTAAAACTTCCAAAACTATGTTGAATAAGAGTGGTGAGAGTGGGCAACCTTGTCTTGTTCCTGATCTTAGTGGAAATGCTTTCAGTTTTTCACCATTGAGGATGATGTTGGCTGTGGCCTTGTCATATATGGCCTTTATTATGTTGAGGAAAGTTCCCTCTATGCCTACTTTCTGCAGGGTTTTTTCATAAGTGGGTGTTGAATTTTGTCGAAAGCTTTCTGTGCATCTATTGAGATGATCATATGGTTTTTCTCCTTCAATTTGTTAATATGGTGTATCATATTGATAGATTTGCGTATATTGAAGAATCCTTGCATTCCTGGAATAAAGCCCACTTGATCATGGTGTATGATCCATTTAATGTGCTGTTGGATTCTGTTTGCTAGTATTTTGTTGAGGATTTTTGCATCTATGCTCATCAGTGATATTGGCCTGTAGTTTTCTTTCTTTTTGACACCTTTGTCTGGTTTTGGTATCAGGGTGATGGTGGCCTCGTAGAATGAGTTTGGGAGTGTTCCTCCCTCTGCTATATTTTGGAAGAGTTTGAGAAGGATAGGCGTTAGCTCTTCTCTAAATGTTTGATAGAATTCGCCTGTGAAGCCATCTGGTCCTGGGTTTTTGTTTGTTGGAAGATTTTTAATCTCAGTTTCAATTTCAGTGCTTGTGATTGGTCTGTTCATATTTTCTATTCCTTCCTGATTCAGTCTTGGCAGGTTGTGCATTTCTAAGAATTTGTCCATTTCTTCCAGGTTGTCCATTTTATTGGCATAGAGTTCCTTGTAGTAATCTCTCATGATCTTTTGTATTTCTACAGTGTCAGTTGTTACTTCTCCTTTTTCACTTCTAATTCTATTGATTTGAGTCTTCTACCTTTTTTTCTTGATGAGTCTGGCTAATGGTTTATCAATTTTGTTTATGTTCTCAAAGAACCAGCTTTTAGTTTTATTGATCTTTACTATCATTTCCTTCATTTCTTTTTCATTTATTTCTGATCTGATTTTTATGATTTCTTTCCTTCTGGCAGACTATTTCTAAAGTAGGAAAATTGGAGTGATTAAACAGAGTGAGGTTGTACCACTAGAGGTCTAAAATAAACTTTGGCTTATGAATCCAGTAAAGAAAATGATTAAAAATAATGAAAGCCAGTTTTTTGGTAATTTAAAAATTATTTTAGTTATTCAATATTTATCTCTAGTCTTCTTAGAACAAGTGTGAGGATCATATGATTGCAACTAAATATCTTACATGGACCAAATTTTTCTTTCTTAATATAGGCAATAGTTGGAGCTTTTTCAGATTTTATGTTAGAGCTAATTACCATATGGAATATTATTGGGCTAGGAAATATTTATCCTTTGAAAAAATTGATGTTGGTATGAATAAATATTTTTGAATGAATGAATAAAGCATTCTTTATTAGATGTTTTCTTTAAAATGAGTTAAAACTCTTCAAAGTTAGATAAATTAACAAGTTCTTTTTAGTTAAATTTTGCTATATTATAGGCTTTTAATGTTTTCCTTTTGAAATTTCCACGGCTACTATATAATCGTAAGCATAAGAAATATTTTACTTACTCTACAATCATTTTAAATTTCATGGGCCAAATTCTCCCCTCAGATGTACTTTTTATAACTCCCAATGAAGTGAGTGGAAATTTAGTTACACTATCTGAGGGCAAAATTTGGAATCACATTTGCAAAGACACTGACCTTTCCTGATTCGTGTTTTATTGAGAAATTGGACATTTAAATTAGCTAGGATTAAGTGTAATAAAGCATTTGAACTTGATGCCATTTTGACATATTGGGAAAAGAAGAAAAATAATGTTTTACTGCAGGTTGCTACTTTTCAGATTTTGACTTTCATTTCCCATGAAAAAATTAAAAAATTGGAGAATTAAACACCTCTACATTTTCTCCTACTGAGCTTGAAAGTTAAAGAGCATTTCAATTGCATGAGTGAAATATTTTTTATAGCATATAATAACAGTGGAGCTCCAGGAGACTGGCAGGAAAAGCGAAAGGAAATAGAGGGTGGAAGAGGGGAATGTATGTGAAATAACTGGACCCAGGAATTCAAAATAAATGAACCAAATAGTTTTAAGATTAACTCATATTATTTCATCTCCACATTCTCATTGTGTGAAAACTATTACAAAGATTCCAAATGGTTCCATTTCTTTGGTGTTGACTTTAATTATCTTTTCTAAATCTCAAAGTAACAGCATATCCAGAAAAATTTAAGTCCTATGTAGACAGAATTTTTCGAGGCGTGTTGCTGATCATGTGTTGTTTACTCCGGGCATCATAGTTTTATGGCAAAGCATGGGTAAAGGTCATTCAGTTCTGTGTTGATAGTTAATTAATTTTGGAGGAACTCTTTTAGTACCTAATGGAAGATCTATTTAAGATGATAGGGTTCATTCTCTCAATGAGAACAATCTTCAGCTTATTCCTCACACCAGTATATCCTGTGCTATGTGTACAGTTTACTACATATGCTATGTACCTGTTGGGTTCTAGTATTTGTTCCATGTCTTCCCATTTCCCAGTGTGTAAAGAATCAGTTCCGGCCCTTGTGAACCCTCTTCTGTGTCAATCATGTCTAATATGTCCCTCATAATTGTTCTTTCCAGTTAAAATGTCCTATCAACTTTCACCTTCAGGAATTTTGCAGCCGAGTCTCCTCTTTGCTTGGGCACTTGCTCAAATACAAGGTATTCATGCTGTTGTTATCAGTTGATGCTTAGGAAAGGCTTTCTTCTGTCCTGTGAACTCTGCCGGATGCTTGCTGTGTCCCTGCAAGACTACAGGGCTCTGTCTCTAATGTGACTGCTCCATTTCTCTGTTCCCTTTCTTTTAGCAAAATAAAGGCTATAGTGACAGAAACGCTGTTGAAGCCTCCTTGTCAGCAAGACTTTATTTCCCCACAAATTCTCTGTCTCCAACTGGACAGCAACAAGGACTGCATGGGACATCCCTTGTAGCACATTAAAGAGGCTCCTTCTTTCCTCATCCCAACCTGAAGTAGTGTGCGTTACAGTGAAATTTTCATGTGCTCTTAAGTTTGCAAAGTCTGAGAACTTGTATTGCTTGTTCCTTATGCTTGGCACATAGTTAGGAGTTCTAGAAATACTTGCTGCAGGAATATATAATGGTCTTAAGGATTTACTTTTTAAATGTATGCCACATAATTTGAGTTAAAAATTGAAGAACTTACGAAGTTTTAAATAAATTGGGAGTATTATCAAGGACTCCAAACTAACAAAATATGTTTAACAGAATTTAACTACTGGTAGGTTTCTTTTCTTCCCCTTTGAGAGACACAAATGATCTATGAGCCCAGGGAAGAAAAGAGTTTCCTACAAGCTCTCACTGGGAATTTTTACGGTATGGCTTGTCTCTGTGGAAGCAACATTGTCTTATAGCCCGCATTATACAGATATTAAAGACATCATTCTTGCCCTGGAAGGATGACTAGGGGCTGCCCTGTGCCCCAGTACAAGTTAATGGATTCACTTCTGTGTCATTATAGCAAACTCCAGATGGCTTGGTGAAGAACGCTGCAATGTAGCTATGAAACTTAGATCTGGTCCATGGTAATAATAATAATAACTTCCATTTATTTTGAACCTATTTTGTGCCTGGGGCTCTGCAAAACAGGCATTATCATCCTCATTGTACAGACAAGGAAATAGAGTTCTCAAGTGGTTATTAACCTTTCCTATGGTCTCATGTTAATACTTTTCATCTCTGTGATTCAAACTCCATATTTCCTGATTCCAAAATTCTTGCTGTTTCCATGGCTCCTCGCCACTCCAACAGAGAGACTGGGAAGCTCTCCTAATAGAAAGGAGTTCCCCATGGTAGGAGCAATGGAGGGACACTCTTCTGGCAGTTATGTCTGGAGGAAGAGGTTTCCAGAAGCTATTTTTGTGGGTAGCCTGTATAATTTAGCACAGACTCTGGCACGATCTGTATGATTTTTTACAAAGTCTTTTTGCTTCCTTCTGGTCTAAGGTTCTTTGCGGTAAATTTTTGCAGAAACATTCAGAAATGATGACTTGAGGAATCAGCGTGATGCCAGTTTTTTCTTCACAGCTGCATAGTGGCCTTTTATAAAGAGAGACTTATAATAACTGAATTCCTCAAGCAAAGAGAACAGCAGTGCAAAGGCTGGCTGGATTATAATTCACGGAGGAAACATTTGACCCAAGGATATAAGAGAATCTGTTATTTTTGCCATACTTGATTATTTAAAATTTGGGGGGTATCTTTTCTCCAGAGAATACACCTGTCACACAGCCAGAAGCCTTCCAATTTGGTTTTCCATATGTTGACAAGTTTCTTATAACACAGGATTTAAGTTACCTTCAGGGCAAGCAGTATTAGTAACTTTCAGAATAATATATTGTTTCTTATTTCAGTCACGTATTCTATTTAAATACTATACTTCACAAGTTAGGTTTGGATATAAAAGCTTAAGATCTGCAGACCTATTTCAGCAACAGAAAATTTTGTTGATGTGTTAGAAATAAGTGACATCCATATACCATTGCCAGTTACAAAGACTTTGAAACTAGGTGAACCAATGTTGAAGTACATTATTTTCCTGAACTCACCTAAAAGGCTAAGTAAAAAATAATGTTCTTCATTCATATGTAAACATATGTTAATGTGGTACTTGGTTGCAATTGGAAAGTACAGAGGAAATTTTAAAATTAATGATCTTCAAACAGTATTAATTTGCTATGATTGCATTAATACTCAGCATAACAGGATGGAGTTAGAAACTTACCTTTCTGATGATGAAATACTATGTGAAACTTCAATCCGCCAAATGTAAGAAGAAAGAAACAGTCAGCAGTGAGGAGGCCTTATGGAGACCCCAGTTCAGTAGGGAATTACATCATGGGTTGTGTATGCTTCCCTTTGTACTGAGAGGTCACCAAGACATCAGCACTCAACTGTGATGTTTATTTGAAATAACATTTTCTATGGAAAAAGTTGTTTCTTGCCTCTGTGCTAAGTAATTAGTAAGACATTACAATTATTATTATTATTATCATGATTTTTGCTCTCTGCATAGTATCAGAGAGTTTATAGAAAATGATCACTTAAACTAAGTTCCTCCTTACTCATTTGGAATGGTATATTAAGAAGGTGATCCCCTCCCCCCCTTTTAATAATACTTCAGTAACTATTTTATTTTAGTAAGGGAAAAGGGAAACCAGTAGAACAAATTGAGTGGTTCTGACAAACCAGAGCATTGGTATTGCTTTTTGGTTAATTACTGAATCTTTTAAATATTATCATTTCTGTGGATTAAAAATTTGTCGATGAGCTAGGCTGTGGTTATAAATAGGATAAGCCTCAAAATATCTGCCAGGTTCAGAGAAACTTTCTGTAAAAGCAGGGTCTTATCTTATAGCCCTCTCTGCAGAGGGGATATCTTTGGAGAATCATATAACTCTACAGTCATTTGGATCAAACTGGAGCATCTGACCTCGGGGTAACTATTTACTTGACCTTGGCCAGTCAAATTGTCTGCCCAGTTCTAGAGGAGTTGGAGGTGGATTGGGAGGGGACATGAAAGAAAAGGAACAGGAGAAAGAGAAGAAGAAGGGGAAGGGGAAGGGGAAGGAGAGAGAAAGATGGAGAGTTCTGCTTGTTCTGGAGGTGCTGCTAAGCCTAATGGGAAGTGTAACTAGAGAGTGAGCCTGACTGAGTCAGCTGGAGGTAGAATCAAGGACGTTGGAAACAAAGTCCTGAGTTATTTTTACCTTCACCACTTCACGGATTCATGCAATTGATTAAGATCAATCACTTCTCTCTTGTGTGTAAAATGGGGTTAGTGACATTTACTTTGCAGGGCTGTTATGGTAGGGCTGTTAGGGCTTTAAGATAATGGATAGGAAGAACCTATCCAGTCCAGTTTCTGGCATATACTAGGCTCAATACCTAGTTTCTTCCTCTCACTTTACTTCAGCTTCATGTTACTTTTCCATACCTGCTCCATGAACAGCATCTGACTTTTGGGGTGAGAGGACCACTGATTAACTCTTTGGCTTTTCTTTTTATAACATCACTCACTATAGTCCCAATAACTTCTAGCTTTCTTCTAATTAAAGAATTTTATGATTTTTCTCTGATACTGCATACAAGTCTTTGGTGTCGTCATTCAAAACCAAGAGACTAAGGAAAATTTAATGTGCAGACTTTTTCAGGTTTCAGCGTCATCTTTCATGGCACTATTGCTACTGTGGAATCAATGCTATGGAGAGGATGGTTTCAGTGCAAGACTCCAACAACCCCACTCCAGATTTTATTTTTTTATTTTATTTTATTTTTTGTGGTACGCGGGCCTCTCACTGCCGTGGCCTCTCCCGTTGCGGAGCACAGGCTCTCGACGCGCAGGCTCAGCAGCCATGGCTCACGGGCCCAGCTGCTCCGCGGTATGTGGGATCCTCCCGGACCGGGGCACGAACCGGCGTCCCCTGCATCGGCAGGCGGACTCTCAACCACTGCGCCACCAGGGAAGCCCCAGATTTTATCTTTAAGGATTTTTTTCTTTTCTTTTTTCTTTGAGTCATAGCAAATATTGGGTTGGCCAAAAGATTCATTCTTTTTTTTCCATAAGATGGCTCTAGTAGCACCTAGTTGTCTTTCACTTCATTCAAAACAGTTTTCTTAGATTGTATGAGACAGCTGTCATATCAGCGTGCATTTAAAAAAGGACATCAAAATTGATGAATTTTCGTGTAGCCATTTTAATATTGAAGATGGAAGAATAAAAGCAACATTTTCAGCATATTATGCCTTATTATTTCAAGAAAGGTAAAAACACAACCAAAACACAAAAAAAGATTTGTGCAGTATATGGAGAAGGTGCTGTGACTGATCAAACGTGTCCAAAGTGGTTTGCGAAGTTTCGTGCTGGAGATTTCTTGCTGGACGATGCTCCACTGTTGGATAGACCAGTTAAAGTTGATAGCGATCAATCGAGACATTAATTGAGAACAATCAATGTTATACCACACGAGAGATAGCCGACATACTCAAAATATCCAAATCAAGCATTGAAAATCATTTGCACCAGCTTGGTTATGTTCATTGCTTTGATGTTTGGGTTCCACATAAGTTAAGCGAAAAAAACCTTCTTGACCGTATTTCCGCATGCGATTCTCTACTAAAATGAAATGAAAACGTTCTGTTTTTAAAACAAATTTTGACCGGCAATGAAAAGTGGATACTGTACAACAATGTGGAATGGAAGAGATCGTGGGGCAAGTGAAAGGCCGGTCTTCATCCAAAGAAGGTGATGTTGTGTATATGGTGGGATAGGAAGGGAGTCCTCTATTATGAGCTCCTTCTGGAAAACCGAACAATTAATTCCAACAACTAGTGCTCCCAATGAGACCAACTGAAAGCAGCACTCGACGAAAAGCGTCCAGAATTAGTCATCAGGAAACACATAATCTTCCATCAGGATAACGCAAGACCGCATGTTTCTTTGATGACCAGGCAAAAACTGTTACAGCTTGGCTGGGAAGTTCTGATTCATCCACTGTATTCACCAGACATTGCACCTTCAGATTTCCATTTATTTCGGTCTTTACACAATTCTCTTAATGCAAAAAATTTCAATTTTTCAATTGAAAAATTTCAATTCCCTTGTAAAAGGCACCCACCTGGAACAGTTCTTTGCTCAAAAAGATAAAAAGTTTTGGGAAGATGGAATTATGAAGTTGCCTGAAAAATGGCAGAAGGTAGTGGAACAAAACTATGAATATGTTGCTCAATAAAGTTCTTGGTGAAAATGAAAAATGTGTCTTTTATTATACTTAAAAACTGAAGGCACTTTTTGGCCAAACCAATACATCTTTATTCTTTTCTGCTCGGGAAATTTGGTTTTATATTCATTCACTACAAGTCCTTCTGACTCTCAGGAAACTAAAGATAAATAAACCTCAGTATTTTTTTCCTATAACAGGCTTTTAATCTACCATGACAGTTGGAAACAGTCATTAATAATTGAGACACAATCAAAAGATTTTACAGTATGTGTGGTAAAATAATTATTTATTACAGAATTATAGAATTAAATCTTCCCCTGTAATGAAAAACAAGGACTGCACCAGTACACAAGTTTGAATTCAATAACTAGAGCTTGCTTTAGGCATATCAATGAAAAAAGTTTCCTCCAAAAGCAAATTTGAAAATAAGGAGAAATGTATTTGGAGTCATTTCTCTTGTCTCAAGATAGTGCAATATTTTCTATAATAAGTAAATCAGGTGCATGGTAGTACTTTAATGTCAATATTTTGATTTTCTTATTTTTTTAAGACTGGATTTAAACTCTTGATATAAAGCAGAATTTTAATTTCCCTTTTTTCAAAGACAATGTTGAAAGGTCACTTTCTAGCTTTAAAAGTTTTAAGAAATGACTCACCGTACCACTACTGTCTTATAGGCTTCAAAATCAAATTTCCGGTCAGTATGGTGCATTTTCATCGGGCAAGCACATATCCTTTTTTATGTGTTGTAAGAGAGATCATTATTAAGAGCTTTTTGTTGCTGTTCTCTATGTTTTAGGTGGTAGATCTTCAGAAAACTCCAACAAATAGATAAACAACATTGCATGCTTTAATGAAATATACTGTTTGCATTAGTTGTAACAAAATCTCTGACAGAGATTCATAAAAGATCTAGAAAGTTTTTCATTTTATTAATCTCAGATTTATTATCACAAACTAATTTTTAATACTGCTTCCTAATTAGTAAAGATGCCTACATTCAGAGAGATGAGCATTCTCAAGCTGACAGCTTTGTTCCCCAGACACATAGCAGCAATGAAAAGGGAGCTATGCCAAAGCAAGGGTCATCAGTGAATGAGGCTTGCGTCAGACCAAGTCCAGAAAACAGTTCTTCTTCTCTCTAGTGATCAAAAACTGTGGAAACTTTTGTGCCCAAAGAGACATGGCAGAGCATTTGACTGAGGAGCCAGGGTGGCTTGAGGGCCAGGGCTGAAAAGCTGTGTGTGACAAAGGACTGAGCGCCCTGGGGAAAGTGCCATGGCCACCCTCTGGATTGTGGTCTGGTTCCAGCTGGGCCCAGTGGACCTGGTCTGGCCTTATTTTAGCACTGGCTTAAAGGATTCCAGGAAAACCTACTTAGTCCAGATTCTTTGAGGAACAACAGTTGGAGTCTAGGCTCACTGTTGACTAATTTGAAAATCTCAGATTAGCCTCAGAATAGACTTCCAATCAAGACATATTTATTGAATCCCTATTACATGTTTCAAGGCCATCTAATTTCAAATTTCCCCCAAACATTGTTTATTTATTAATTCATATCCACCTACAGGAAGTTAGGTATCTTTAATGCTAGGTCAAAGAGATCAAAACTCAAAGAATGATTAAGGCATTGTTCCTCTCACCCCTGGCAAAGCTACCTACCCTTCAGTTTAAAAAAAAAAAAGAAGAAGATCATTTATTTATTCTGTTCTTTAAAATCTCCAAATATTGCTATTACATGATTTTCTTCATAATGCTTTTTCAAAAACCTTTTTCTAAACTTTAATAAAATTCTCCTACTTAGGAGATTAGGAACTGTTTGTGTTTCAAAGCTTCCCTTAGTCCAGAAGACTAAGGAATCATTTCCATGTGTGTTGCTAAAAACAAGACAACAGGCCCCAAATGGAGTCCCTTATGCTAAACTCTCCATCACCAAACTGAGACTTAATTACAATTAAGTCGGCTCTTCTAGAAATGGAAGCTTAAGCCAGCCAATTGGGAGGTGCCAGTTCAGCATTAGTTAGGTAATGTGCCTAAGAGACTTCCACCATCCCCTAAGAGAAAGGTACCTTGCAATAGCCAATCCACTTTTTGCCTGGTATAACTTCCTCGTTCCTGCTTCCTTCTACCCGTGAAAGCCTTTCACTTTGTATAGCTCCTCAGAGCTCCTATCTGCCAGATTGGATGTTGTCTAAACCACGAATTGTTGCATAAAGCCAATAAGATCTTTAAAATGTATTCAGTTGAGTTTTTTTAATAGTGTGGCCTTTAATTTTGTCAAAATTATTATTATTATATTAGTTTATAAGAAACATCAAATATTTATTGGAAACATCAAATAGTTCCTGAGAAAAGAACCCAGAGTAGAAAATTATCAAGAATATCAAGAGAAACGAGTAGAGAGCACCCAGTTCCTCTTGAAAGATGAAACATCCTTCTAAAGTTCTTTCTGAGCGCCACTGCGATTGATACCTACTAACTTCATTAAAAACACTAAAAGAAGGGGCTTCCCGGGCTTCCCTGGTGGCGCAGTGGTTGAGAGTCCGCCTGCCGATGTAGGGGACACGGGTTCGTGCCCTGGTCCGGGAGGATCCCATATGCCGCGGAGTGGCTGAGCCCGTGAGCCATGGCCGCTGAGCCTGCGCGTCCGGAGCCTGTGCTCCGCAGCAGGAGAGGCCACAATAGTGAGAGGGAGGCCCGTGTACCGCAAAAACACTAAAAGAAGACTTATGGTGTTATTTCACGGCCCTGTTTCCAGATTCCACTGTTCGTTCGGTCATTCCCTCTTATCTCCCCCATCTCCACTGCTCTATGTCTGAAAATCTGGAATTGGTCTGGTGATTTTCAAGGTAGAGAGGTCAGGAATAGCTCATCTTTGGAAGTGTAAGAATTTCTCAGGGATTAGGACACCAGAACAGAACTAGTTTCTACTGGATTTAAATATTACTTCAATTGTTCACGACAAATTTTGAGTTAACTTGAAATGGATTAGCTGCAGGCTGCGTATACCCGCTTTCTCTGAACGTTAATCTACATATTTATTGGTCCCCTATGTGTTCAAACCTCTGAAACAAGCATGAAATAAACCAAAGATGCATAACTCAGATGTAAAAGGACTAAAATTTCCTAGACCCTGGGGATTGCTCTCAGTAGTTAGGCAGTAAGTATGCCTTCGGTCTAGAACTTCTAAAGTTGTTTTGGAGGATGGCCCCAGCTCGGTCAAGGCCCATTTCGTTTTGCATCTGAAGAGTGCAAAATTCGCCGACTGGGAGTACCAGCTCAGAGGCTCAAAACCCAGAGCTGGTCAAGAGCGGGTCCGCACGCGGCTGCGCGGGGCGCACGGTGCGGGCGGGTCGCTTCGGCTCCCCGGCCTCCGGGTTCGAAGCTCCGGGGTCAGCCCTGCCCCGGGCTCCACGCCCGGGAACGGGTCCGAGCCGCTAACTTCGGGCCAATCAGCGCGCGGCGTCCCCGCGCCCGCAGCGCCCGGGCCCGCGCCCCCCACGCCCCCGCGCCAGCAATGGCAGCTGCGGCCTCGGCGGCTCCGGGCCGAGCTATACCCGGGACGAGGAGGGGCTGAGCCGCGGGGGATCCTGGAATCGGCGGGGAGGTGGGGATTCTGGGAGGAAAACTCCATTTCCTCCTTCCCCGCCGGCCTCTCCCCTCCACCCCGGCACCCCAAATTTCCATGTGTCGTCTCCCGGGCGCAGACCGCCGGTGTTAAGCGAGGCGGCGGCCGCGGCTGGGAAAATGCTGGGCATGTACGTGCCGGACAGGTTCTCCCTGAAGTCCTCCCGGGTTCAGGACGGGATGGGGCTCTACACGGCCCGCAGAGTAAGAAAGGTGGGTGACCCAGCGGCGGCCTGCGCGCCTCTGCTCCCGCCGCGCGCCCTGCGCCTCCCAGGCTCGCTCCTCCGCCGGGCCGGGGGCTCCGCGGGCTTCACTCGCGTCGTCCCTCGCCGGGCCGGCCGGGAGCCCCGCGGGGAGGCTAGGGCAGCGGGGGTGGCCTTCGCCCGCCGCGCCTCGCGAGCGGGCAGCGCCACGTAGGTGTCGGCGGGGCGCGCTCTGTAGCCGGCCGGTCCAGAGGCGGAACTGCCGCCGGCCGCCCTGCGGCAAGATGTCTTTCCTCCCCGGCAGGAAGTGAGTCGGGATGGAGCCTCCCTCTTCGTCGGCTCCGGGAGTGGGCAGAGGCACGCGTGGGCGGGTGTCTTCCCAGGCGCGCACGAGCTCCATCGCCGCCTTTCTTCCTATTGGGAATGCCTCACTTTCCCTGTGGGGATTGCGGGGAGCTGCCCAGAGCGCAGCTCAACGCAGGCCTTAGTATGTCATTCAGACACCCCGCAGTTCTTTCCTTCCTTCCAAAATGTGTAATGTGAATCCTGGGAGGTGCCAGCTAGATAATGCATGAATCGTTGAACTTTTTTCTCAGCTTTTATGGATTTTCCTCGGATCTTTCCTTCCAGAGATTTAGAGACACGTGAGTAGGACCAGCACATGGCAGTGGCCCTAAGGGAACGGCCTGGGAATGTTGGATGTTGAAAGCAAAAGCCTAGGAGGAGAGATTACTGGACAATACCAAGTCTTTGGATTTGATGAGACCTGTGTTATAGCCGTTTCAAAGGATGTGTGAAATCAGAAATCACGGAGGCAGTGGTGAAATGCCCAGGGTCATGAGAGCCAGCGTTTACTGAGCAGATACTAGGGCCCATGCTTGCTGCGTTACCTCTGTTAGTAACTTCACTGGCACAGCACTCCCGTGAGAATAGTCTTAATCCTCTTGTAGGAGAGGAGAAAGCAGAAGTACTTGGAGGTTAAATTTCCTGCTGAGTTAGTGAGTTAGGCTTCAGACCCATCGCTTCTTAGTCCAAAGCTCATGTCCTTCCCAGATCTGTTTCTGCCAGCTTCCCAGCACCCCTCACCCCCACTGTGTAGGGGTGAGGTTTGGGCAGGAGCAGACTTGTTCAGTTAAGGTGGGCTAACAAGAGGTTCACAAGATGCACCGGAGACACCAGGATGCCTTTCATCTGAGTATGAGTCTTTCCCCACCCCCTCACCTAAGGAGCAGGTGAAGAAAGGTGCACAGGTGCTTCAGAAGGCCTTCATTGACAGCAGGGTCTGTAAGTATCTCCCAGGGTAAAACTGGAAACAATAAACCCCGTATTTACTCCTTCAAATGGGAGTTTGGGAGAATGCGCAAAGGAGAAAAGCAGGTGTAAACACTTGATCTGAATAGATGTTTTTGCCAAAAGGGTAAATGTTAAATTCAACGTTCTTTCAAAGCAGAAGTTGAGATTCTGCTTTTAATTTTCTCACAAGCTATGAAAATTCCCAAATGGATTTTTCTTGAAGGTCTCAGGACTAAATATAAGTACTTAAAAGTTAAACACAGTTCTTAAACATTACTTTGTTTTATGTTTTTAATAGTAATATAGTAAAAATGGTACAAATATTAGAATTATTAAGTTATCCTTATTTTTTGCCTTATATTATTTAGGTTTTTAGAAACAGCTGGCCGATGTATGTTCTTTTGATATTTTTATTAATTCCACATTCTTTTTACATGAAATAAGTTACTTGGAAGTTTTAAATTATTTTGGGGTGTAGAATGAACAGCTTCCAAAATCATATATTATTGCATTTTATCATTGCAGTACTTACAGATACTTATCGTTTCCTGGTTTGTGTAACTTCAACACGTAAAAGGCATGGTTTCATCCAGGTCACATCTAGAATGCTTACCTATAGTTCAAGTGAATATGCAGATTTTGCAATAAATCCAAATGACATACTATTGGTGATATAGGTTAGTGGTGATCACAAGATAATCATAAGGTCATTGATCATTGACAGGTTCATTGATGCCAGAACTGACCTTGAAGTAGGCTTCAGCTCCTTTGCCTTCCAGAAGCTGAGGACAAAGCTGAAGCTGATTTTAGCTATTCCAGCAGAGTTTAGCTGTACTGTAAAGCTAATATGAATATCAGTGCATCCCTTACCAGTTTGCATATAGTTTCTCGATGCTTAAATAGTTTTGAAGTTACCTTGTACTAGCTTTAACTCTGGCCATTAATCAGAGGGTCTGCGAAAAAGTATTTCAGCAGCTCTATTAAGGACCTTACTTAAAAGTTTTTATGTTCTCTATTCTAAACAAATTTGGGAATGTATCACAGAAGTTTTATCGCACTTTTATAACGCGTATGCTTGTATAACAATTCTGTTTTTCAAAAACAGTTGGAATTCACGTCATCTGTTGATTTCAGTTCAGAGAATCTAATCCAGAGCTGTACTGAGGTTGGGGGATTTTGCTAGACCCTCTACCCCCACTACATTCACCATATTGATTGGGGATTCCCTTACCAATGGGATCCCTAATCCCATTCTAGACCCACCCCTTTTTGTGTGGAGTCTCCTAGAGTGGAGTCCCTGCAGCAGAGTCACCTAATTCCCTGGCTCCACCTTAGTCCCACTCGGTGTTTCCTTGGCAGTTGTCCTTTTTTGTAGGCCTGGTGCCGCTGCTGCTTTTTTTTTTTTTTTCCTTGTATAAAATCTACAAAATGACAAGAAGAAGAAATGGGAAAGACTTCTTTTTCTTTTCTTGCCATTATGGAAAGTCCTTTCCTTTTCTTGCCATTATGGAAATTTAGAGATTGCACGAAGAGAGGGTCATCTGGTAGATATTTCTGTGTGAGCCATTATTCTTGGAGAAAGAATGGATGAGAGTCTGTTGGAAAGCCCTAGAGTAGGAAAAGGAGGCCTGAGTTCATTCACATTTATATGCATTGCAATTTGCTAAGGATAAGATAAAAAATAATACAAAATAGTAGATTTAACACTTTAGCACGCCAGACCCTGTTTTAAGTGCTTGCCATGTGTTATCTCATGAGCACAGTTTAATGTTGTAAAAAAGATGTGGAATTCTAGGTTACTGTGCAGATTAAAATTAATGTTAGGTACTCAAAGCTAATATAGGAAGTACACATACGATGAAAATGTATGTAAACATCTCACTACATTACATTTTTTTATATCATGACCATATTTTTCATTGCCGGCTTATATGATTAACGAGGCGGTGGTGTGTTTGACATTGTGTTTGAACTCGGAAAGTGGAGAGGTAAACCATAAGATTTCTTTGAGCTCTCAGATTCTGTGATTTTATGGAAAGGGTTAAGGTGGCAGATATACCACTACCACTCTTCGTTTCCTTGAGGTTTGTTGTAGGCTGTTGGTTTTTCTTTCCCTCTGACTTTTAGTCTTTCAGGTGTGGCAGTACCGTGCTAGGCCTTGGGGATACAGACGGGTGCAAAACAGACAAGGTCTTTGTCCACGTGGAGCTTGTGTTCTTGTGTGGGGAGGGACGTAGCAAACATGTAAAGGAAGGGAAGATTTCCGAGACAGTTGCAGCATGTGTTAAGTGAAAGAAAGAAACGGGGTGAGGCATTAGAGAGTGAATGGAGGTGGAGCCTCCTGGTGGAGCATTGATGAGGCTCAGGTCCCTTGATACACACCAGCCACAGTGAATTGACCCCACTGGGGTAGCTCAGTTCCTGGCTTCCTTCCCTCTCATCCCTGTGCCTTTTTGCCTTAGGGACTCCTGAGTGGCATCCTGTGCCCTTGAACCCTAGGGCAGTCTCCCACTACACTTTGCTCTTCTCTTGAACAAATGCAGGTTCCTAGTTCAAACTTGCCAAATACCCTAGGATCTTATCCACAGCTTCTTTTCAGGACACAACTTATTGGCAGCATGGAGGCATTAGTTTCCTATTGCTGATTCCAAACTATCACACAGTTAGTGGCTTAAAACAATACAGATTTGGGCTTCCCTGGTGGTGCAGTGGTTGAGAGTCTGCCTGCCGATGCAGGGGACACGGGTTCGTGCCCCGGTCCGGGAACATCCCACATGCTGCGGAGCGGCTGGGCCCGTGAGCCATGGCCGCTGAGCCTGCGCATCCGGAGCCTGTGCTCTGCAACGGGAGAAGCCACAGCAGTGAGAGGCCCGCGTACCACACACACAAAAAAACAACAAACAAGAAAAAAAACAAAAAAGAAAGACAACAACAATACAGATTTATTATTTTATGGCTCTGGAGAATATAAATCTAAGATGGGTAGGCAGGGCTGGTTCCTTCAGGAGGCTCTAAAGAGAGTTTAGTTTCTTGGCTTATAGTTTTCTAGAGGCTGACCACGTTCCCTGGCTCATGACCCCACATCAGTCTGACCTCAGCTTTTGTCATCACATCTCCTTCTCTGACTGCGACCCTCCTGCTTCCTCTTACAAGGTCCCTTGTGATTAGATTGGGTCCACCCAGATAATGCAGAGTAATCTCCCCAGCTCAAGGTCCCTAATGTAATCCCATCTGCAGAGTCCCTTTTACCATGTAAGGTAACATACAGATTCTAGGGGTTAGGATGTAAACGTTTTCCGTGGGCCATTATACATCCTACCACAGCTCCAAAGTATAATTCTTCCTTGTCTACATTACGTGGAACATTTTACAGTGCATCCTTCCTCACATACTGGTCCCAATAAAATGTACGCATTGCAGATCTACCATGTTGATGACTCTTCTGCCTTGTTTTCAGTGTTGATTCTAGCAGAGGTCAACAAGGTTGGCATTCATGCAGTAAAGCCTGGGTGAGTGGTTCCCTTATAAAGAGGAAGAGAAAATATGTACATGAGAAGTAGAATAGGAAATAATAGATTCTGATGGTGTTCGGAATGATGGTGTTTAAAAGAACTTCAGAGGGAATCCAGCTTGCACCTTCTCATCTTCAGATGGTGACACTGAAGCCCAGAGAAGCTTTGCTGGGAACCTTGCTGCTCACAGCTGTATTGCAAGCTCCTCTTCCTTCCACAGCACCATCTCCCTCTCCCTCTCCTTCACACCAAGGCAGGCACCTTGGTTCTCTTTGAGGGATTTGTAGCAAAGACATTTGATGAGGTAAAATCCCAAGAGAAAAATAACTGAAATAAGGGTTTGAATCTGAGTTCGTGAAAATACAAGAAGCTAAAAAAATGAGGCAAGTTGTATAGGGTTAGAAAAACATATGGGAAAGAGAAAACCCCAAAAGAAAAGTAAGTAAAAGCATAGAGGAAGAATCACCATGCATAAATTTTAATGCAAGAAGACTAGATTTTGTGGAAGAAGGTGTTTTGTTGATCCACTCAGAAGGTGACTCTCCTGAAGAAATAATGGGTCTTTATACTCTGGCTAAAATTCTGCCAGTAGATGTTTGTTTACAGTTCCTGGTGGCTGGTGATAGCTAATCTGGAAACATAATCAGAGGGAAAGTAATCACCATCGATGCCTGCCATATGTGCTATCTCTTTTCTATGTTCACACATTTACACTCTACAAGAGTGACTCAATGCAGCTTTGTATTTCCTGGTGTTATTACAGATTCAGATTTTGTTTTTTGTGTGTGATTATAACAGCTACAGTTAATTCTTTCAACAAATATTTATTGAGCAATTGCAGTTGTTAGGCACTGGGCTAGTTGCTAGTGACAGAATAGTTACTGGATGTGTTACACAGTTTGTATTTAAGCCCTACAACAAGTCTGCGAGGTGGCCGTTGTTGTCCTTGTTTTATAGATGAGGACACTGTGAAGAAGGTTCTGTCACAAGGGGATTAGTCAGAATTGGAACTCAGATTCTTCCGTACATCCCTTTCACTTAAAAAAGAAAACCAAAAATTATTTTTCAATATACTGATAAAATGTTCCATCCATGCTCATTTCCATGAGTACAGACGCATACCTATTCACACACTTAAAAAGTTATTTTACAAAAAGGAGAAAAGAGTGTCATTCAGCAGTATCTCGTAGAAATCCCTCTAGGTAATCTGCTTTGGCTCTAATTTGTTATTTTTAATAACAGCATATTCTATGCGGAGGATATGACATTATTTTCATTTCTTTGGGTCTTGTTTTACACAGTTATTAAGTAAATGTTTATTACCAAGATTGGTACCAGCTGTTTGGAATACAGTAGTGAACAAAATAGAAATTCTGGTTCTTGCAGAGCTTGCATTTTCGTGAGAGGAGAAGAAAATTAACAAGGAATGATTAGAAAAGTCTTATACTGTGTTAAAATGTGATAAGTGCTGTAGAAAAGAAAAAGTAGAGCTGGGTGTTGTTGACTTGGCAGACTGTGTGCGTTTGTGGGAGGTTGTTTTCCTACATAGGTGGTTGATCCAGTTAATCCTCACTAGCCGGGAAATTTGGGCAATGACTTAAAGGATGGGAGGAAAGTAGCCAAACATTTCTAGGGCAGGAACATTCTAGGCAGTAGTTAGAGTAAAGGCCCTAAGATGGGCGTTTGCCTGTTGTGTTCCAGGAGTAAGGAGGCTGGTGAGGCTGGAATGGACTTACCGAGGGGCTGAGTACTAGGGGAGGAGGTCAGAGAGATAGTGAAGAGAAGGGTACCAGGCCTACATTTCTTAGGGCCTTTTGGGGCATTGTGAAGCCATTGGCTTTACTTTGAGTGAAATGGGGAGCCACTGCTGGGTTTTGAGCAGAGGAGTTACATGATCTGACTTGAGTTTATCAGGATCACCCTGATTGCTGTGTGGAGAATAGTTGACCAGAGGGTGAATGTGTAAACTGGGAGACTTATTAGGATTCTTTTGCAGTAATCCACGTGAGAGGTGATGGTGTCTTAGACCAAGATAGTGGCAGTGTTGGAAGTGTAGTTTGAAGATAGAATATGCTGATGAGGTAAGTGGAAGAAAGGGAAGATGATTCCAAGGGTTTTAGCCTGAGAAATTGGGAGGATTGGTTTGTCAGCCAGCAGCTGAGATAGGGGAAGATTTTGGTGCAACAGGTTTAAATGGGGAAGATCTGCAGTTTGGTTTAAGGCATGTTGATTTTGACAAGTCTGTTAGACAACAGATATCAAAAAGGCAGTGAGATATAGTTGTTATACCGGCAATTCCTCCTTCCCATCCTTTATGCCATCATTTTCATCGATTTTGTGTGTTATAAACCTTATAGTACATTTTTACTATTTGCCCTTTATACTATCAGTTATCTTCTAGAACAATTAAAAAATAAGGCAAATTGTGTTCTTTACCTTTATTTCCATTTCTGGAGCTCTTCATTTCTCTGTTTTGAGTTACATTTCTGTCTGCTATCATATTCTTTGAGCAGTTCTTGTATCACAAGTTTGCTGGCAGTGAATTTTCTCAGCTTTTGTTTTTCTAAATAAAGTATTTTGCTTTATTGTTTGAAAGATATCTTCTCTAGGTTGACAGGTTTTTTTTTTCTCATTACATTGAAGATATCACTTGTTCGTTTTTTTTAGTTTACAAAGTTTCTGACAAGAAGTCTGCTGTAAGTTACATTCTTCACGCATAATCTTTTTTCCTCTACTTTCAAGGTTTTTCTCGTTTTCTTTGCATTTTAACAGTTTGAATATGATGTCTTTAAAATTTTTTTTTAAACTTGCTTTTTTATTTTATATGTGGTTTGATGTCTTTTATCATTTTTGGAAAATCCTTAGCCATTTTCTCCTCAAATATTACTTCTGGCATAAGCTTTCTCTCTTCTGGGACTCCAATTACATGTATGTTAGACCAGTTGATGTGATATTGTCTCACAGCTCTTACATTCTTTGTTCTGCTTTCTTTCTCTTTTTTTTCTTTTCCCACTTTGTGTTTGTTTAGGTAATTTCTGTTGCCTTCAAGTTTACTGCTGCTTTTCTCAGCTGTGTTAAGTTACCTGGTGAGTCTGTCAAAGGAATTCATTTTTGAAACCATGATTTTTCTATCTAGCATTTTCACTGGATTCTCTCTTATAGGTTCCATGTCTTAGCTGATATTTCCCCTATGTTCTTGCATGTTATCTGCCTTTTCTAGTACATTTAACAAATTAACCATAGTTATTGTTAAAGTCCTTGTCTGATAGTTCTAATGTCTGTGTCATTTCTGCATCTGATTCTGCTGATTGCTCTGTTTCTTCAGAATTTGCTGTTTTTTCCCTTGTTTCCTTGTATGTTTTTATTTTTGTACTTTTGACTGAATGCCAGTGTCAGGTGTGAAACAATCAGAGTGCGGTAAATAGTATTTATGTTTGGAAATATGCACGTGTTTTATTTTGTCATCCTGTTTAGTGTGGGAGTTTGGGTCAACCTAGTTAGGAGATAAGGTGGGTTTGCATTATGTTGTTGTTTTTGTTACTTTCAGTGCACCCCAGGCTTCAGATTCTTCTAGAGTTGCCTTGTGATTAGGGTGGTGGCCGGGGTGCTCCAGGTTTTTCTCAGTGTCTCTATTCTACTCTCAGCTTTCTCCTGTCCCTGAGTGCCTGCATCATAGTGGGATTCTCTCACCAAGTTGCCACGCTCTTGTCCTTCCCCCACAGTAGACCGCTGTGTTATTTGAGGTCTGTGTTCTCTCTGTTCTCTGTCTTGGTCCAGCTTCACTCTTATCTGGGGTTTATCAGCCTGAGCTCTGGGAGTTGAGTTTCCATAGCATTCCTACCTCTCTTTCCCGTAGGAGCCAAACTTGTGTCTTGTATCAGTGATTGGTTTTTTTGTGGGAGAGTGTTTCCTGTCCCTCACCCAATGGTAAGAATCCTTTGAGGTTGTGGTATAAATTCCTGAGCCTGTACTGCTTCCTTCAGCAGCAGTTGATCTTTATTTGTATCCTGGAGATGACAGAGTTTGCTACGTTCTTGTAGTAGCTAAAGGCTTCTCCTAATATGAGAGAAAGATAAGGGCAGGGGGTATGGGGTGTTGTGCATTCTTGCAGCGGCAGCTGTTCTCCTTCTGCACCGCTGAAGGAGTCTCTCTGTCCTTCTTTCTGTCCCCCAATCTTTCTTATATGGGGAGGCGCTTGGAAAAGAGTCTGTAAGTGTGTGTGAACTCCCCTTGGGTCTGGGACTTCCGGTGGTTCTATACAGTCAAGCTGTCTCACATGCATTCTTTAGCAAACTATTAAAATGTTAATTGATTTCTTACTCGCTTGTGTGGTGGCCAGCAGCTCCTTCTGTGATCTGCCATAGGTAAGCCAGTGCACTCTTCAAGAAAAGTTATGATTTTATAGTTTATCAGACTTTCTTAATATTAGGGTAGGAGTGGTAGTCTTTCTAAATCTTTGATGGATATTGAACTTTGAAAGTTTTAAGATTAATGGCATTTTCTGTATATTTTTATTTATTATTTTTTATTACTTAACCTATCTGTCCAATTTTGAAAGGTATTTTAAAATCTCCCTCTAGTTCTTCTTGCGTTTTTAAGATTTCTATGCTACTGGTTTCTCACTGTTCCATGTTCTTCATAAATATGCTTTATATCATTACATAACGTTATGCTTTATTCTGTTTAGTGCATTCAGCTGTTAATTTAACCTTGTCTGGTACACTATTGCCTTTCTTTTCTTTGCTTTTATCTGTATATCTTTGTCTACTCATTTTAATTTACTGTTTATCATTTTGTTTTATCTTTTTGTAATCATGTTAGCTAGGTGATATTTCATAATGCAGTATTACAATCTCATTTAATAAGAGAATTTAGCCTTTTCATATGTAGTGTAATGACTGATATAATTGATTTTTATTCTTGTCATCTTTACACTCATTACTTATTTTATATTGTTATAACTTATTTTGAATTTTCCTTATTTTTGCTGTCTGTTCAAGTCACTGTTCATTCTTTTCCCCCCTCTTGTTAATTTATTAGTTCTACTCTTCTTTTTCTTTAGTGATTTACTACTTCTTCCCCTCTTTCATAATCATATGCACATGATTTTTTTATTTGATAGCTAGAGCGTCAACCATTTTCTCCACAAAAAATATGATTTCTTCCACAAGATGTTTATTTCTCTATTAGTTCCCTCTTCTCCTTTCTTCCTGCCACCACTCAGCGCTCCCCCCAACCTCTGCCTGCCCTGCAACTTTGGGGATGCTTTTATCTTCCTGCCTTTCTTCCCCCCAGATTCCTAAGTTTTGATGAAATGGTGTGTTACTTAATAGAATTTCTTTTAAAAGTATATCCCTTGTTTCAAGAGTTGTTATTTTTTTATTTTATTTTTTTTTTTTGCGGTACGCGGGCCTCTCACTGATGTGGCCTCTCCCATTGCGGAGCACAGGCTCTGGACGCGCAGGCTCAGCGGCCATGGCTCACGGGCCCAGCCACTCCGCGGCATGTGGCATCTTCCCGGATGGGAGCACGAACCTGTGTCCCCTGCATCGGCAGGCGGACTCTCAGCCACTGTGCCACCAGGGAGGCCCCAAGAGTTGTTATTTAACTTGTATATTCTGCATACCCAGGTGTGTATATACACCAGCTATTCATTTTCTTCTAATTTTTGTCCTTTGTTCTGGTTAATTTGTTTAGTTAGAGACTTTTTATGGTTCTTTTTCTCATTAAATCATGTGGATAATATTCTCTCTGAATCTGTGTATATCATCAAGTAGCTCTCCTTCCCATCTAACTGTAAAGGATTTCCTGACTGGGTAAGTGATTCTCAGGTTGTTGTATTTCTCTTTCAATTTATTCTCTAAAAATATTTAACTAGGAAATTATGTTTTTTTCACTTTTAAAAGGTTTTTTTTTTGAGTGCTGTACTTGAATCTCCTTAAATTCTCGTATATAATTGACATATTCCAATTAATTAATTAATTAATTTTTTTTTTTTGCCACACTGCATGGCCTGTGGGATTTTAGTTCCCCAACCAGGGATTGAACCTGGGCCCTCGGCAGTGAGAGCACAGAGTCCTAACCAATGGACCGCCAGGGAATTCCCGACATAATTCCTTTTAATTAAAGTACTCTGTCTCCTACAGATGTTCTGTTTTACAGAGTATGGATATTATTTTTCTGCTTGGTCTCCTTCATAGGCAGCTGGGCCCCCTTTTACAGGCAACTTGCCTTGGTTGTTTTATCGAAGCTCAAGACTGGTTATTGAAGAACACTCTGTGGTATCAGTCCTTCCCCGTAGGCAAAGGGGTCTCTATTATCATGGGCCTGCAGTGACAGATAGACTGTCAATTCCCTGTTGGCTTTCTGGTCTGCTTGCACTTTCCTGGGCGGCAAGGATGGGAAGGACTGTGGGCTATGGCCCCAGCCTTCTCTGCCTTTCAGGTTCTTCTCAGGATCCCCTAGTTGACCGTCCTCAGCACTCTTCTGCTGTTTTTCAGTTAATTACTCAGCCCACTTTAGAGAATGCCTCACACCAGTTCTGTGCCAGAACCTAAGGCTTCACTTATACACAGTTACCCATACATGCTAGTAGAAGTCGTTTTGCTCAAGAGAAGGAAGTGGCTTAGAGTTGGGGTTAAAGGAAAAGGTGCTGCATTCAGGTCACCATATTCCAGAATCACTTCTCCTTCACAACTCTCCTGCATTTCCCATTTCATATTCATATTATAACTGATGAATTTCATAAAGAATAATTCTGCTATATCCTGGGCACTAGTGCATTTCTTTTGCCTGATATTTGCTGTATCAGCTCAGAGTAACAGAGGCTACTGTAGTAACCTAAAGCTTGGGGGTTATGTTCTCTCTGTAACAAGGTGGGCATTTGCTGCTATCAGTTCAGTGGCTCAAAATGTCAGGGTGGAAGTCTTTGCAGTTCTCTCGGCCTCAAAATGGCTCCTTTAGCCCCAGCTATCATGCTTTGATTCTAGGTGAGGAGAAAGAGGAAGTAACCAAGGCATTAGGGTGTACCTCCAGACTTAGCTCTCATTTAAGAGCTTTTGTAGGAAGTTCATACAGTGATTTCTGCTTCCATGTTGTTAGCTGTCTTCTCTGTCTAAATGGGGAACTGGTAATGTCATTTTTCTACCTGGATACATTAGTACCTGCAACAAGGTCAGCATTCTAGTACTAAGGAGGATGGATATAGGGAAGCAACTTGTCTCTACCTGGGCAGTCTTAGTAGGGAAAGAAGATTGGATATTTTTGGAAATGTACTTTATTGATGGCCTACTTGTATTGCAAGAGCACACACAAGCATAGTACCTTAGCACTGAAATATAATTATGTTCTAAGTGAGGACTCTAGACTCCTTCTGTGAAAAACATCATTATTTTACATATAAATGATTCAACTGCAGATTGATTCACTTGAATATAACTTATTTCATCTATATGTATATATTTTTTATTTGCTGAACAATGTCAAAGTAAATTATAGATATTATGACAATCCATTCCTCCATATTTTAGCATAAGGACATTTTCTTAAGTAGCCATACTGTCATTTTAACATCCAACAAAAATACTAGTGATTTCCTAATGTCTTTTAATTCCAGCTCATATTCAAATTACTCCACGTGCCTCCAGAACGTTTTTATAGCTGTTTATTTTCGAACCAGGATCCTCAAGGACCACCTATTATACTTGGTTATGTCTATTAGATCTCTCTTTAACAGTTTCCCTGTTTCCATACCGTTTTTAAAAAAATAACAGTTACTTTCTGAAGAGATCAAGCTAATTGTTTGTGGTGTATCTCACAATCTGGATTTATCTGATGGTTTTCCAAGGCACATTATTTAATGTTCCTCTACCTTATGTATTTCTTGTCATCTGAAGAGTTAGATAGAGATTATTTTACTTTTTTTTTTCTTGAAACACACTGACATTGTGTGTTAAGCGCTTCTCTCTACCCTCTGGGTACTCTTTATGTTGCAGAAGATAGTACAGTTTTGGCAGTGGGAGACAGGAGGGAACATAGGAAGCCTCCCCCTCCCTCTCTCAATGTGTTTTATCCATGTGCGCTCTTCCTAGGTAGCAGGATCTCCCCAGGCGCTGGGTGAGAGGCAGGACAAGCGGGAAGAGTTCTGTGCATGTTCACTCGCCCTTTGGCCTCTGGAGGTGCCCGGAGAGTTTAGCAAACACTCCTGTCACTTCCCTATGGCAGACACTGGGGAATGAAGGGCTAGAATGATTTACTTCATACTGCGTTTTAGCAGAGGGCATATAATATCTGGTTTTTCCCTGAGTAATACCAGCACCGGGTTAACGTAACTTTTCCATTGTAAAGGTAATTTGTGCTTAACTGGTGACCTGTGAGCTGATAGTGTATGAATACCTCTTTTACTATCAGCCTTTCACCTGATGGTTTTAGCATCCATTGATAATCCTTCCCTGAATCACTTACATTATTAGGGCTTTCAAAATGGGGATTTCACTTGAATGTTCCTCCTTTATTTATAAGTTAGCATTCCTCTGTAAAGAAGAGCTGTCCTTCATCGTTTGCTGCTGTCTGCTTATCCCGAAGTAGCGTAATTGTTGAAAGATAGGACAAGATGCTTAGTTCTTTCTCTTTATTAATTTTAGTAAGCTGTTATGCCAGCAATGAGACATTTAAAAAATTCTTTTTTTTCCTCTCTCTAGCAATCATTGTGGCCTTAAGAATTTGTTAATGTCGGGAGCTTCCCTGGTGGTGCAGTGGTTGAGAGTCCGCCTGCCGATGCAGGGGACGCGGGTTCGTGCCCCGGTCCGGGAAGATCCCACATGCCGCGGAGCGGCTGGGCCCGTGAGCCATGGCCGCTGGGCCTGCGCATCCGGAGCCTGTGCTCCGCAACGGGAGAGGCCACAACAGTGAGAGACCCACACACCGGAAAAAAAAAAAAAAAAAAAGAATTTGCTAATGTGTTTCAATCAGTTATACTCTTGTTCTCTTTGATCCCCAAATTGTTCTAAATTTGGTCTGTGGAAGCTCTCTCTAATAGGATTTGAGAGCTGGAAGGAATCTTAGAAATCAGCTAATCCAAATTTCTCAGTTCTATAGGTGAGGAAACTGAAGCTCACAAGTTTGTGACATCCTAATGTGTCACAGATAATTAGTGGCAGAGCCAGGATAGGATCCAGATCCCTGGAGTGCTCAGGTAGTGCTTTTCCCATTATTCTAAGAGAGAGATCTGCAGTAACTCTTGGTTTCAAATTCCTGCTAATAATATTAATCAAAATGAGAGAAAATGGCCCACATGTTTGCAATCGTACATTTTTTATTAAAAGTTATTGTCTAGTCCAGTGGGTCCCAAATTGAATGGATGTTTATCTGCATTTTTTAGAAACAGCAAAGAAGCGCCACTGTAGGCTCAGCATTGGGCCAGTCTGAGAAGTGAGTTTGACTTGGACATTTGGTATCTACAGGTTGAATTTATCTTACAATCGCATTTTATTGGATCTGCGCAGAATTTTGAAAACTTGAAATTCATTGCCAATGTAGAATAGTAGTGATTTCACAAACAAATTTTTGAGTTGTCAGCCTCACTAAAATATTTGCAGGTATCTGGCAACATTGGGCTCCCCCTGTGATACAGCAACAGGCAGTTGGAGTTAAAAAGCTTTATAAAAGGGCATGCCCCTCCAACTCACCTCCTGGGCACTCCCTAATGCGTCCTTCCCGTGTTTGTTGTCTAATGTTGTGCTGCTTTCCTGCCTCACCTTGTAAGCATTTGAGATAGTGACTCTTCAGATTGTTAGAAGTGAAGAATTCTTGGAAGGTGTTTTGTAACGTAGTCACAGGTTGAAGGTAATAATAATGATGCTGACGCACATTAACAGCAAGAAAATGGTAGAGTTGATAGTTTTTCTGCTGCTAGTATGAGATCTTCAGCAGCTAAATCACAAAAAATAAAACCAATGATGATAGGAAGTCAACTAGAAATTTTTGAAATTTTCAAGAAGATAGTTTGAAACATTAGTTTCCTTCCTACCATTAATTAATGAACCTCACTTTAGGTGTTAAATATGCACATGTATATGTAATTTATATTGTAATGAATCCTATGAAAAATTTTAATTTTTATGGCTCAAAAATGGTCAGATACTGGCAATAGCATATGGTTCATCTAAAAGAAAAAAATTACCCATGGGTGAGTGCCCTAAATCTTCCTTTCATGGGTATGTTACTCGAGCAGGTTTGAAGCCTACGGAGGCAGCAGAGGCTTACTCTTAGGTTAGAAATATCATAGGAAGTGGTTAGTGAACAAAGCAGTGTATACATTAAAACTGTGATGATAAGAAAGTGCTGTTTGTATAGTAGAAATGACAGTGAACAGAGAGAGAAGGGGGTGGGTAGTAGGTGCTGGGATCTTTAGGGGAAGGCCTGGAGTGGGTCAAGTAATTGTAAAATCCTCATCAAAAACCAAATATAAATCGTTTTAATTATCTGCAGTGCTTCTTACCACAAGTGTATGGATAACTAAGTGTTGACTATTTATATTGTTGTAATCTTGCAGCCACAGAAACTCAAGTTCATTTGACCACATCATCCCAGTATACTCACTAGTTGTACTTTGAAGGCAATTTTACCAAATCGAGAAAGCCAAATATACTTAGAAATTTATCTCCTCCATCTGTGTTTTTATGTCAGTGTTTTTCAAATTGGATTGCAACCCATTGGTGAGTTGTGAAATTAACTTTATTGGTCAAAACGAGTATTTTTTCAAAAGTGAAGTAAAATAGAGTAGACGGTTTGGAATACATTGTACAGAGGAAGGGTAGTAGTATTTTTAAAAATTTATGTGTTAGTTTTATGTGTGTTTCCGTGTACACTTGACCTTTGAACAACATGGGGGTAAATGCACACAGAATTTATAGTTGGCCCTCCACATCTGTGGTTCTTCCACAGTGGTGCATTCAACCGACCAGGATGGTGTAATTAAGATACCTGCGTTTAAGTGGACCCAGACAGTTCAAACCATGTTGTCATCTGTATAGATGTGAAGATGGTAGGCTGAGATGCAAAATGTATTTCTTGGCTGAGGAAAAAAAAATTGAAAGCCATATTTATTATAGTTAGAGTTTATGATAGAGTGATTGCTCACTATTAATAGCAAGGCTTTAAACTCACAGTCCTGATTCTTGTTTTGAATTTTCAAAGCTGTAAGTCCTTAAATAATCTTCCTAGGCCTGCATACAAGCAGGCTTTTTTCCCCAAGCCCAGTGCATTTACTTGGGTTTCCATCCCTTTCTTTTCAGTCCTTTGAATGCTGCTGAATTGATTGATACAATTTTATATTTCCTCCAAATTTGTACTGCAAAGAGGAACTGACTGGCATGGGTAGATCTCTTGCATTGGAAAGCATGTACTCAGATGATTTCCTTCTGCAGTAGTCGGTAAAGGCTAAATACATGACAAAGTGGAGTGAAAGTTGGACTATATATGCATTAATACCAAATCCTTAAATGTATTACCAAAAACACACCTTAATGTTTGGTCTGTCTTCCAGGTTGCCCGAAATAGCCAGATAGTCTCCCTGTCTCTTTGGTGTGCTTGTTTTTGGTTTATTTAGGATTATCGTCTTGATTTCAGGGATCTCTGTAGCATTTTCTGCCTCCAAGTTAACATTAAACAGTAGGTCTTCAAAGCTTTGCCATTACTTGTGGCTTTTCAGAACCTCTTTTCTTTGTCTGTAACATGAGGGGCTAGTTGTAATTCCTGTAAGTTTTAACATTTGACTGTTGCCTGGAGTTGGGTTTTCTGTTGTTCATTAAGTCATTTATATGCCTTGAAACATTGTTTTGGTGGTTATTTTTCCCCCAACAATGTTCATCAAGATACCGTATGCTAACACATATATATGGAATCTAAGAAAAAAAGGTCATGAAGAACCTAGGGGTAAGATGGGAATAAAGACACAGACCTACTAGAGAATGGACTTGAGGATATGGGGAGGGGGAAGGGTAAGCTGGGACAAAGGGAGAGAGTGGCATGGACATATATACACTACCAAACGTAAAATAGATAGCTAGTGGGAAGCAGCCGCATAGCACAGGGAGATCAGCTCGGTGCTTTGTGACCACCTACAGGGGTGGGATAGGTAGGGTGGGAGGGAGGGAGACACGAGAGGGAGGAGATATGGGAACATATGTATATGTATAACTGATTCACTTTGTTATAAAGCAGAAACTAACACACCATTGTAAAGCAATTATACTCTAATAAAGATGTAAAAAAAAAAATTAAAAAAAAAAAAGTTTGTCCACCTCCCAACGAAGAGAAGGGTTCTTCTGTAGAATAGTCACAGGCAGGTTTGGAGGAGGCTCACAAGGGCATGCGTGACCCAGTACCCGCTCTGCACACACGTCTGTGGATCGTCTGCCTGGACAAGCGTGATCCCACCCTCTCTGTGTCTCCAGTCCTGCTTTGGTTGCCTTAGTTGTGAGAACAGTTTTGCTTACCCTTTCACCCTGCCTCACGGGTCCCTCCCTGCCGGGGCCACTCCTGGTGTCCGCCAGCAGCTCTCACCTGGGAACTTGTCCAAATGCAGCTCCACACATCCCACTCCCAGAGATTCTGATCTTAATAAGCACAGGATTCTGAATTTGTAATAAGCGACGCTGGTGACTCTCATGCTGGTGATTCAAGTACGCACTTTGAGAAGCCCTGGTTTATAGAGTGCCCCCTTGGTTGTTTGAAAGATTGGCAGGAGAATTTAAACTTTGTTTATGAACAGGCTTCCTCTGAGGATGGCAAGTCTACTTCTTTCTTGTTCATGATTGGGACGAATTTATGATTTTTATGGAAACCAGGTGGTTTTCTGCCTGGTGGGCTTGTCTCAAGTCAGGCAAGACTCAGGGCTTCTCATTTTAAGACCACTTGCCAGTGGCTGCAGAGGTTTGAAACATGTAAGTATAGTGTTCAAGCCTTGTCTGAATTTAAATGTTGAGCGATTTAACCCTTTCTTGTTAGCTCCTGTGTTGTGGATTTAGGCTCTTCGGCTAAAATAGATTAAGTTAGATTTTAAATATGTAAATATCTTGTGTTGGGTAAATTAATGTTTTAAATGCGTCTCAATCATTGGGCATAAGGCTTTGGAGAAAAAAATTTTTCCAGAAGAGAAATAATAGTTTATTTTAGTAACTTGATTATTGATTATTGTACTAATCCTTTTTCAATGTAATCATTACTACTCAGGGTGAAAAGTTTGGACCGTTTGCTGGAGAGAAGAGAATGCCTGAAGACTTGGACGAAAATATGGATTACAGGTTGATGTGGGAGGTGAGCATGTGATTGTTGTTTTAAATATTTAAAATATGTTTTTCTTTGTACTATTTAAGGCATGTATAAAGCTAAGTTAATAGATATTGATTCCAGTTGACAAAGCATTGAAATGTTTGAATTTTAAGGAAGCTGAATACCTTGAAAGTTTAGCATTAAAATACTGTTGAAATATCTAACTAGACAATTCTTCTGTAACTCTGAAGTTTATATACTTCATCATTAAAAAAGAAGTTATCCATGAACAAGGATGTTTGGATTTCAAAATAAGCACATTCTTTTTATGGATTTAGAATTTGATTTCTGTAACTGAAATTATACTTTAACTTTTATTTCCCAATTGCAGTGCTAATTGCCCAGAAACATTTCTTTTTTTTTTTAACACCTTTATTGGAGTATAATTGCTTTACAATGTTGTGTTAGTTGCTGCTGTACAACGTGAATCAGCTGTATGTATACATATATCCCCATATCCCCTCCCTCTTGCGTCTCCCTCCCACCCTCCCTATCCCACCCCTCTAGGTGGTCACAAAGCACTGAACTGATCTCCCACACAGAAACATTTCTGAGCTCTGTGTTGGAATGAAAATCCCAGCTTAAAATGTACCTTACCTTTAAAAACATATAGTTAAGAAGCTATGACACTGTAGATAGTCTTTTGCAATCTGAAGTCTCTTTGCTGCAGGAATTTGTATATGCAAATGTATATCTATATATTATGAGAATTTTCATCCTAGTTTATGCCAGTTGTTTTCATTACTGTTCTTTCATAATCTTTAGAAAAAGAAGGGCCCGAGGGATGGAAATAGAAAAGCAGAGGTGTAGATATTGTTGAACAAAAACTTGGAAAAGGAAACTTAGTCCCAAGAATTTTATTTGGTGGGTTCCATGAGGAGGGTGGGAGCTGAGATGGTATAGGTGGGCCTAAGGGAAGTAGGATCATAAAATCAGAAAGATAAAGAATACTGAAACAGAGAACTACACATAAAATGTCTCTGAATGTGCATTTATCGGTTAGGATCTCCAGAGAAACAGAACCAGTGGATGGGTGTGTGTGTGTGTGTGTGTGTGTGTGTGTGTGTGTGTGTGTGGGTGTGTGTGTGTGTGGGTGTGTGTGTGTGTGGGTGTGTGTGTTTTCAAGGAATTGGCTCACAGGATTGTGTGGGTGGCGGGTTGGAATCTGTAGGCTGGAAACTCAGAGAGGAGTTGATGATGCTTCAGTCTTGAGGCAGAACTGCTCAGGCAAACCTCAGTTTTTGCAGTTAAGGCCTTTGTTTGGATAAAGGCCACACACAGCTTTGACAGTAATCTCCTTTATTTGAAGTCAACTGATTGTAGATGTTACCCACGTCTATAAAACACCGTCACGGCAACACCTAGATTACTATTTGATTAAATAGCTGGGTACTGCCATCGAGCCAAATTGACACGTGAAACATATCATCATGTATTATCTGCAAGCAAAATACATTTTTAAGCATCACCACGTTGCTGAAACTGCTTGATGTAGGGAGTGGGGTTGCTTGACGTTCCTGAAAGATCTCTGACGTGCAGGTGATGGAAAATGGAAATTCATAATATAGTCTTCACTGCAGTTTAAGTGGAAAATGTTATTGATTTGCCTTATTTTAATATGCTGTTTTAATTGTTTATTTTTAGAAACCTGAAAATGTTTTTAACGGCTTTTACTATTTTTCTGTAAGATCTTAATTTTCTCAGCAGTTAATTTTTTTTTTTTTTTTACCGTGAAGGTTTTCAAAAGCCAAACATGTATGTGACAAAACAGATAACCTACATAAGTTGAAAATGATAAAAATAACAGTTTTTAAGGGGTTGTTGGTGACTCTTGACGTCTCTTCTGCTGTCTCCGAGGATTCTAGTGTAGCGTCAGGTTAGTGTCTTGCACGGCTGCTTATGACGCATTGCTAAGCAGGTGATGATTTTATAATTTTTATTTTGAAGAAAAGACTTGCGTGTAGGAAACTTAAAGAGGCTGACAGTGCTACCGTAGCTCATCCAGTTTTGCATTATGTATTCCTGTGGTTCTTTGATGTCTTTACATTATTATTTGTTTTTACATACCAGTGTACCTAGTCCTCTCACTTTACCACCCAAAGAGCTATTGATTTTATACATTTTATGTTCAGGTAATGTTACGTTCACATAATGATTGCCATTCTTTATTTTCTTTTACTTCTTATGTTATGCTTGTGTTTTGAATAAGTAATATTTGTACTTTTGACACAATTCGGAAGGGTATATTGATGAAGAGTCTCCTTGTCCCCTATAAGCCTGCTCTTTTCACCTGAGACCTTTGATCCCTTTAACCCCTTAGTTCATGCACCTTTTCCCTCCCTCCTGTAGTTCTTCCTTCTCTGAGTCTGGTCTTCAGGGTGGATTGTTGGCCAGTCTCTGCTCTGTCCAGTTTTGCTGCTGGGCAGGGCAGGAGAAGACACTCTCAGTGGTATATCTTCCTGGGGGAGCACTTGAAAAACAGTCAATACCTTTCCAACGGCAAAGATTTACCGCTTGCTGGCTTTAGTCCTGTTCCTTATTATGTTAAACTGGGAGAGCTGCTTCCCAGCCTTGAATTATATTCTTAAAGTCCCTTTTTATTATTTTAACTTTGGAGGTGCCAGGATTCAGAAGGTGCACAGAGAAAGGAGGTTGTCTGGTCTTACCACAGTCTTCTCCTCTTGGAAACTTTTGAGCCTTCTCAAAGGGAGATAACGAGCCTTCCCTCCTCTGTGGGTAAATTGGGACCGGTTAGTTAAGTCATTTCTAATATGCCCCATAGCTCCAGAGCGAACTACCTGCAGCTCTCAAATGTGTGGTCCTTCTCCTCAAGCCAGTGGTTACTATGTTTATGGTTATGGAACATAAGCCGGGTCCTGGGGGTAGTGTTTGGAAAACGATGCCTGCGAGAGAGCACATGGCATAGCTCTTTCTCAGTTTATATTTGCACTTGTGGTGCCAATAGTCCTGGTGGACAAGGCCAAGGGCCCCTAGGTGGCCATTTAACACCAAAGAACTTGGAGGTACCAGTGAGGATTGCACCTATTGGTGTGTGTGAGCCCCTGTTAGTTTGGGACGGGGTATAGAGGCACCTGAGGGTTTCATTGGGGAGCGCTATCATCGTCTGTTGCATCCTCCCCCGTCCCCCCAGAGGTGCAGCTTGGCGCTCACCGATGCCCACTGGTTCAGAGCATTAAACAGCACCTCAGCCTCGTTCTGTGTTGGCCACCAGGATTTGAGATTGGGGTCTGAAGAGACTCAGTCTCCTCTGTCCTTAAGCCTTCTTGATACTTCAGATTTTTACTTTTATTTTAAAATAAACTGCATTAGCAAAAGAATTCTGGATTTCTCAGGCCTCAGGCCAGTTATAGAGCTTGAGTTTGGAAACCACTGCTCCACTGTAAATGCTTCCCATTGATAATTTGATGGAACGTGCCCAGTTGTTTGTATCGTAGTCTATTCTTCCCTTAGTTAGAAGTCTTTTTGCGTATTTTCCCAGATGGTTTGGAGCTTGAGATACATTTCCTTGCACTGTCTACCTGCTCAGACTTGCTCTAAGACCAAAATCCGTTCACGTAATGTTGCTAAAGCTCTCAACAACCCTTTGTTTTTAAATCTCCAACATCTTCTCTTTCTATAATATTTTCTTCGGTATTTCAAACCACAGTTCAAATACCACTCTGCAGGCACTGGCTCTTATTCTAGCACATACCTTTACGTTTTGGTGCCTGTAGACTGCAGCACAGATCGTACATTTTCATCGCCACCTGCTCAGCCTATTATTCAAGTATTCCAAAGGGGCCATTGATGAATCCAGTGTTTTCTTGAACGCTCCAAATGGCTCTGCTCTGTTGGCAGTGCCTCTTTCCTTCTTTTCCCAGAGCATCCTCTTGCATTGTCTGCAAGAGGTTTTTGTGTGGAAACTGGCCTGGTAAGTTCTCAGAACTTGGCCTTTCTAGTTTCATGCTGTTGTGGTCAGAAAAGATGCTTGAGATAATTTCTATACTCTTAAATTTGTTGAGGCTTGTTTTGTGCCCAAGTACGTCATCAGTCCTAGAGAATGTTCCATGTGTACTTGAAAAGAATATGTATTCTGTTTCTTTTTGGATGTAATGTCATGAAAAAATTAGATCTAACTGTTCTGTTGTATCATTTAGGATCTCTGTTGCCTTATTAATTCTTTGTCCGGAAGCTCTGTCCATCTATGTGAGTGGGGTGTTAAAGTCTCCTACTATTATTGTATTCCTGTTGATTTCTTCCTGTACGTCTGTTAGTATTTGTTTTATGTATTTGGGTGCTGAGTGTAAAATCCTTTTATTGATCCCTTTATCATTATGTAGTGTCCTTCTTTATCTTTCTTTATGGCCTTTGTTTTAAAGGCTATTTTGTCTGATATGAGTATTGCTACCCCTGCTTTCTTGTTATTTCCGGTAGCATGAAATACCTTTTTCCCTCCCCTCGCTTTCAATCTGTGTGTGTCCTTTGCCCTAAAGTGGGTCTCTTGCAGGCAGCATATTGTGTAAGCTCTTGTTTTTTTAATCCACTTTTGTATATCTCTCTATCAAATATCTCTTGTAGTTTATCTTGTTCTTTTATCCAATCAAAAGACACAGAGTCTACCACTCTGTGTCTTTTGATTGGAGCATTTAGTCCATTGACATTTAGAGTAATTATTGATAGATATGTATTTATTGCCATTTTAAACCTTGTTTTCCTGTTGATTTTATATTTCTTCTTTGTCCCTTTCTTTTTCTCTTTGTTTTTCCTTTTGTGGTTTGATGATTTTCTTTTGTATTATACTTACGTTCTCTTCTTTTTGGTTTTTGTGAATCTATTTTATGTTTTTGATTTGTGGTTACCCTGTTTTTCAAGTATGTTTAACCCCTTCCTATCTCTACTTGCCTTAGACTGGTGGTCATATAGGCTCAAATATATTCTAGGGAAAAAAAAAAAGTCTACATTTTCTTACTCTCCTCCCCCACATTTATGATTTTGATGTCCTTTTTTACATCTTCACGTTCATCCTTTTGCTGTTCACTGTGGTTGTCATAACTTTCACAGAAATTTTTTAATTTCTTTTTTCTTTTTTAATCTGTGTACTAGCTTATTTAAGTGATTTACTTTGCAATTGTGATTTTCTCTTTCCTATAGATTCTTCTTCTCTGTTTAGAGAAGACCTTTCACCATTTCCTTTAGGATAGGTTTAGTATCGCTGTATTCTTTTCTTTATGTTATTTATTTTTAAAGAAATATTTACTATTTGGCTGTGCCAGGTCTTAGTTGCAGCACGCAGGATCTTCATTGCCTCGTGTGTGATCTTTGTTGTGGCACGCAGGATCTTTAGTTGCGGCACACGGGATCTTCACTGCGGCAGGTGGGATCTAGTTCCCTGACCAGGGATCAAACCCGGGCCCCCTGCATTGGGAGCGCGGAGTCTTAACCACTGGACCACCAGGGAAGTCCTGCTGTATTCTTTTGGTTTTTGCTTGTCTGAGAAATTCTTTATATCTCCTTCTATTCTAAATGATGATCTTACTGGGTAGAGTATCCTAGGTTGCAGATTTTTCTCTTTCAGGACTTTGACTGTATCTTGCCAGTCCATTCTGGCCTGCAGCACTTCTGTAGAGAAATCAGCTAATAGCCTTCTGGGGGTTCCTTTGTAACTAACTCTTTGTTTTTCTCTTGCTGCCTTTAGCGTCTTCTCTTTATCTTTAACCTTCATCATTTTTATTATAATATGTCTTGGTGTAGGTCTGTTTGGGTTTATCTTGTTTGGGACCCTCTGTGCTTCCTGTACCTGGATATCTGTTTCCTTCTTCAGGTTTGGGAAGTTTTCAGCCATAATTTCTTCCAATACATTTTTGATCCCCCTTTCTCTTTTTTCCCCTTCTGGATCCCTATTTTGCATAGATTGGCATACTTTATATTATCCCATAAGTCTCTTATATTGCTTTCTTTTTTTTTTTTTTTTTTTTTTTTAATTTGGCTTTCTGTCTGCTGTCCTGATTGGGTGATTTCTGTTATTCTATCTTCCAGGTCGCTTATTCATTCTTCGGCATTATTCATTCTGCTATTCATTGCATTTAGCTCTGTTTCCGTCTCTGCAAGTGACTTTTCTAATTTTTCTTGGTTCCTCTTTATAGTTTGTAGTTCCTTTTGCCAGAACTCTGCATTTCCGTGAATGGCCTTTCTTAATTCCTTCAGTATTTTCATTCTCTCCTTTTGGAAATCAGTGTCTATTAGACTGAAGAGGTCTGTTTCATTGTTTGTTCCTTCAGGGGAATTATCTTGGTCTTTTAACTGGGAGTGGTTCCTCTGTTTTTTCGTTTTACTTATATATTTCTCTTACTCTGTGAGTTTAGGAGGAACAGTTGTCTCCTGTGGTCCTGGAGGGCTGTTCATACGTCTGGGCGTCCCCGTGTAGCTTGTGTGGGTTAATATATTTGGCCCAAGGGCTGTTCTTAGTGTGAATGCCTGTCGCCTCTTTCCTCAGTGTGTGCTGGTTGATACCCCCTTGATGGGGGAGTGCAGACGCGCGGCTGATTTTCAGTCCGGGGCGGGGGGGAGGTGGGCAGGGGGTGGCGGTGGAGGCTCGGGCGTGTCCCTGGAGCACACGATGGGAGCCGAGGCGGCTCCCGGACACTCCTGGAGTCTGCGAGGGCGGTGGCGGGGGGGCTCGTAACCCTTCCTGGCATCTGGGTGGGCAGCAGTGGTGGCTCGCGACTGCCCCCGGAGCCCGTGTCGGCAGTGTCCTGCCCGCTGCGAGCATGTGCACGGGGAGAAAGGCTGCAGTCCGGGTTCATCCGCTCCTCTCCTGCACCCTCCAAACCATGGCGACTGGCCGATAAGGTGACCCAGGCTTTCTCCGCATAAACCCTTCGTTGCAGTCGCACTGGATTCCCCACCCCCGTGGCTGTTTCCACACAGCCATCCCCAGTCCTCTCCCCAGTTCTGATCTCCGAAGCCCGAGTTCCAGCACCCAGCCCTTGCCAGCACGTGTCAGGCTGGGGGGTGCAGGACTGCGGCACTGACCGTCTGTGCAGTTCTCCCTCTGCTCTAGCTGCCGCAAACTGGCTGCTGAAGTTCTCCTCCGAGGGTCTGATGCTCCCCTTCTGTCCCGGCCGATCTACCTGCCAGTGAGGGGGCTTCCCAAGGTGAAGGAACCTTTCCTCTTTCACAGCTCCCTCCCAAGGGTGCAGGTCCTGTCCTGATTCCTTTCTCGCTCTCTCTTTTTTTTTTTTTTTTCCTGCCCAGTTACACGGAGATTTTCTTGCCCTTTCAGTAGTCTGAGGTCTTCTGCCAGTGTTGAGTTAGATATTCTGTGGGAATTGTTCCACATGTAGACATATCTTTGATGTATTTGTGGGAGAAGTTGAGCTTCACGTCCTACTACACCACCATCTGGATCGCTGCCTATACTCTGCTTCTTGAATCTTTCCCTTTGTACCAGAAGTGTACAGAGTGGGTACTTGATACTCTGCTTCTTAAATCTTGGTCTTTGTGGCAGGAGTTGGGCCTGCAGAGGAGTTCCGAGTATATTTGTCCATCAGCCATCGGAGAATTGTGGCCTGACTCACAGGTTCAGTTTGCAGCATCTCAGAGAGCATGGGAGAGAGAGACAGGTCTGCAGTCTGCTGTGGAAGGCAGACCCTGAGTCTGATGGCGGGTCTGCTTACTGCACGGCAGGGGGCTGGGCATGGAAAGGAGTGACTGTCAGGGTCTTAACAATTAGATAAAGAGAAGGAACCATGAAGAAGAGAAACCCAAAGTATATTTACTCTAATTTCTCTCTCTCATGGAGGAAAAAGTGAGGACACATGGAAAGGTGGAGTAATAGTTCTTTGCTGAGAATATATATGTGTAGAATTAGCCTTTCTCGTTTCTCATACTGAGAAATGATGAGGCTCTTTGGAATTCTTTTTTTCTGTTTTTTTTTTTTTGCGGTGCACAGGCCTCTCACTGTTGTGGCCTCTCCCGTTGCGGAGCACAGGCTCCGGACGCGCAGGCTCAGCGGCCATGGCTCACGGGCCCAGCCGCTCCGCGGCATGTGGGATCTTCCCGGACCGGGGCACAAACCCGTGTCCCCTGCATCGGCAGGCGGACTCAACCACTGCGCCACCAGGGAAGCCCTGGAATTCTTTACAAAACAGAAATAGGCAGGGTAAGTGAAACATGATAGAAAGAGGAAGGATACCAGGGTCGGACAATCTTTAGTCTGATTTTGCCCTGAGGATCCAGTAAAGCTTTTGCTGTCTTGGAGTTTATGTTTCAGCAGGGAAAGATAGACATAAAACACCTTTAATGAGTACTATAAAGAAAGATAGTGATATGGGCATAAAGAAAATAAAACAGGGCAAGAAAACTTATCTCAGATAAGAACTTGAACACATTGATACGACCGCTGAGAGCAGCTACAAAAGACAGATTAAACATAAAAGTGATATGTGTAAGGCCATCAAAGAGCTGTTAAAGCAGAGTACTAGAGTACTGTGATTCCAGAGAGGAGAAAACTTTGAACAGATGAATCAATCACCTATAGCCTTTTTTCCCTTGAGGAAGTGGTCAGAGCTTTGCTGATTCTGGATACGGGTAAGAGGCTGAACATTTGACCTCAGCCCAAGGAGAGGTTAGTGTTTGAGAACAGAGAAACAGGTAGAGCTTTTGGCAGTCTTGAGAAGTTGGAGTGACAATACTGGAGACCCAAAGGAACTCAGAAACATTGCTGTCTCCTACTCGAGACATTTGCGGAGTTATGAAGCTGCATGAGAGGCTGCCGTAAAGTTAAAGCACATACTTCTGAAAGGCAGAGTGTTCTACAGGCTCATGTTGCTGTGGAGGGCCACTCAGTGCACATCCTGCTTTTCATGTGGAAGCACTGTAGGGTGGTGCTGTAGGAGTAGGATCCACTGAGGCCCGCCGAAGCCTGCCACAGCTGCAGCCAGCTTTGAATCAGCTCACTGCTTGATTAGCTTACAGTGAACAGATTCCACTCTGCCAGGCAGAGGTTGGGGTGAGCCTACCCTGGAGAAGTATAATATCTGGGTCCTCTAAAGTTCTTTTACTACATAGCGTCCAACATTTAATAGAAATTGACTAGCTGCTAAGAGATAGGACCATGTGACTAAAACCATGAGAAAAGCTGGACAACGGAAACTGACGTAGGATTCAGATATTGATTGGAGTTAGCCGATGAGGACTCTAAAATGAACATGATTGATATGTTCTAGCAAATGGAAGAATAAAATGAACCAAACAGATGAAAAGATGGAGAATTTTATTAAAAAATTGGGAGGTATAAATGCCAAATGGAGATTCTAGACAAGAAAAATATATGAACTGAAATTGAGAGCTCAGTGTTTGAATTAGATACTAGATATGACACAGCAAAAGACAGGATTAGTGAAGAGGAAAAGAAGTCAATAGAAAATATTGAAAATGAAGCACAGAGACTAAAAATAAATATGTGAGACGGTGAATACATCTAATATATCTGTAACGTTAGGATCATTTAGCATTTGAAGGAGAAGAGGGAGAAAATGGGGAAGAAGCAAATTCGATGCAATAATGGCTGAGAATTTTCCAGAACTGTTAAAAAACATTACCTGATGAATTGAAGCTCTGTGAACCTCAAGCAGCACTCCTACAAAGAAAGCCACACTCAGGTATATCTTAGTACAACTATGGAAAACCAAGACAACCTTTAAAGCAGGCAGAAAAAAAAAGAGACAGTACCTTCAAAAATGAAACAATAAGACTGACAGCTGCCTTTTAACAGAAAAGATAAAAAAAAAAGGTAGTAAAGATAGTCAACAACTGAAATATATCTTTAAGGTAATAGAAAATAGTTGCCAGTCTAGAATTCTATACCCAGCAAAAATATTTTAAAATGAAGGTATAGTTCTCTGGGCCTCTTCAAATGTGATCATCTCCCTGTGTGACTGTGCTTTGGATTTGCTTCACAGCATTAGCCTCAACCGTGTCTTCACTCACTCTTCAAATTTGGAAACAAAGACTACATCCAGATCCCAGCCAGAGGAAAAATTTGCTACTCTGGATTCGCTGAAGGGAGGGAAAGAACAATAGGAAGCATTTAGGTAAACAGATATTGTATAAATTGAAATTGACAGACTTTACAAACAACCAGTGAGGAAATTTTCAAATACAACAAAAGTGTTAACAAACTCTGCAAACTATTCAAAGGAGGTCATAATTGATCTCCCAAATCCCAAATTTAAGGGCAATGTTTGCTGACCATGTGCAGATGACTCCCTGGCTTGGGGATGAGAATGAAGAGATGCTGAATTATTTTCTCAACTGAAGTGACAGAATTTGAAGATATTAAATCATATTACAAACATGTTTTAATTTTGCTAAAAATCCTTGCTTTAAAATAAGCTCCTTTGCAACTCATTTTATCTCAGTAAGAGTGGTGACCCATCTTCAATGTTGACTGAAATCAAATGGGAATCTGGGAAGGACCTGATGAAATGTTTATGTCAGACACAAAATAAAGCTGTCTTGAAGAGGTAGCATGAAAAAAATCTCAGACATTCTTCACCTTGTTCACTGATGATATGGGTGCAGGTGCATGCAAATTAAGAGAGTTCATCAAAGATGATATTTGGCCACATCTATTGAACCTGTTGATGATAAAGAAGGAGAAGGAGAAGCAGCTGATGTTCATAACGATGAAGGAGACTTGGTACCTGTTGATGATGAAGAGGATGAAGGTGAAAGAGAAGATGAAGATGGAGATGATGTGGAAGAAGAAGAAAGGTTGAAGAGGAAGATGACTAAAAGAAATACTAATAGACTCCAACGTTCCTTTTATTTAAAAATTTTTATATTCTCTTGAGCAAGTTGCCATCTCCAGTTTTTTCCCTCTTATGCTTAGTTCTCTTGTCCTAATGAGGTTTCTTTATTTTTTTTTGGTCTCATATGATAAAGAGATTGCCCACTTATTTTGTGGGAGACTATCTTGAGCAAAGTACAATGGGGAAAAATATCTACACATTTCTTTTTTTTTAAGATTTTTCTTTTTTAATGTGGACTGTTTTTAAAGTCTTTATTGAATTTGTTACAGTATTGCTACTGTTTTATGTTTTGGTTTTTGGCCACGAGGCATGTGGGATCTTAGCTCCCAGATCCCTGGTTGAACCCATACCCCCTGCATTGGAAGGCGAAGTCTTGACCACTGGACCTCCAGGGAAGTCCCTCTGCACATTTCTGATTCAAGTTCCTTTTTATCCCTTCTTGTCTCAAAAAATGTGAAAGTAGTAATGTGGAGTTAACACATCACCATGCACTGTGGGGAAGAAGAAAATTTTCTCCCTTTGTTCTGCCAGAAGCTGGAGGGTGTTCATCTTCCTTGTGCTTAAAATTCTTGATTTTTACTTCTTTAAAGTGCTCAGATATTACATTGTGACTCTATGTAATATGGGCATTTAACATTATCACCATGTACATGCACTTGGTTAAAAAAAATCTAATAAAACGGAATTATATTGAGTGAGGAGAGAATGGGTTTGAGATGTTAGGGCATTTGAGTGTTGGTAGGAGAGGAGAGAGAGAATGGGGCAGAAACAAATTTGAAAAGATAATGGCATTAAAGTGTGTATTTTGACAACATAAATTTCAGAGCTTACAAATTTGTTTAATAAGTCGTACTGTTAAAAAAAAAATTAAAGATGTTTTCACACAAGCAAAACCCAGCAGACCTGCACCAAAAGAAATACTAAAGTAAAGGTAGCTCTTCTGGGAGAAGAAAAATAAATCCTGATGGAAACTCAGAAATTCAGAACAGGGCAAAGATCAACAAAGGGTAAATATGTGGGTGAGTAAACATAAATATTGATGGTACTAAACAATTATAGTAATGATTCGTGAGTTTAAGAACATACACAATTTATATAATGGTAGAACAATTTGAAAGGCAGGAGGGAAGCAAATGGAATTAAAGCGTTCCGAGGTTCTAGCATTATCAGGTAAATTTATCTAACTAAATTATCTAAAATAATAGTAGAAGATTGTTGTAACTAACAAGTTAAGAAATGGAAAATGAGATAATTTATAAGATAATTTTATTAATGAAAAAAGCCAGGCAAGAAGTGAGGAAAAAAGAACTGGGTCACATAGAAAGTAAATACCAAAATTGTATCTATACATCCAACTAGATTAATATTTATATAAAATTTAAATGGGTTAAGTGCTTCCAGTAAAACATGGTTATTAATGGATTGGATCCCCGAACCAACCAATGTCCCTTAACAGGCAATTTTAAAATATAAAGACAAAGAAAGCCTGAAAATAGAAGATGGATAAAGATATATTGTGCCAGTACAAATGGAAAGAAATCAGGTGTAACCTTACTAGTATTTGACAAAGTGGACTTTAAGGAAAAGGCATTACTAAAAATAAAGATGGTCCATACACTAGACGATGTACATGTTCCAAATGTGAAAGCAATCCAGATGGAAGACTTAAGCACATCTTTCTCAACTGCTGATGGAGTAAGCAGGAAGATAAAACTGGAAAGGATAGAAAGATAATCTGATCAATATAATTAACATACATGGTCTAATTGACATATATAGAACACAGTACCTAATGATAGTTCATCAAATAGTGCACATGGAATACTTACCAAAATTAACCATATGCTGAGTCATAAAGCATAAGTCAGTTGATTTCAAAAGGTGCAATCTTGGGCTTCCCTGGTGGCGCAGTGGTTGAGAATCCGCCTGCCGATGCAGGGGACACGGGTTCGTGCCCTGGTCCGGGAAGATCCCACATGCCGCGGGCCGGCTGGGCCCGTGAGCCATGGCCGCTGAGCCTGCGTGTCCGGAGCCTGTGCTCCGCAACGGGAGAGGCCACAACAGTGAGAGGCCCGCATACCGCAAAAAAACCCAAAAAACAAAAAAGTGCAATCTCATTAAAAATTCTAGCAAGTTTTTATTTTTATCTTTTGGTGGAAACTGATTCTAAAATTTATGTGAAAGTCCGAGGGGTCATGAATTACCAAGGCAACCTTAAAGTGAAAGAACAGAACTGGAGGAGTTATCAAACATCAAGGCATATTATAAAGGAATTATAATTTAATACTGTTATACTGGCGCAAGGATAGACAAAAAGACATTACTTTTGACAAAAATGTCATTAACAACATGGTGGGAAAAGGATGGCATTTTCAATAATAGTTCAAAATAATTTTCTTATGGAAAAAAGGTACTTTATCCCTAACTCCCATCATATATAAAAAGGTCAGTTTAATACGATTATAAATGTAAATATGTCAGGTAAAAACAGTAAACCTTTAGAGGAAAATGTTGAATACCATAATCTTAGGTTAGGTGGAGGTTTCTTAAATAAGAAATAATAAACACTGTGGAGAGCAAAATGATAAACTGGAGAACAGTAAATACCATAAAGGGAATGAAAAAGCAAATAACTGAGGGGGAGAAGATATTGATAATGTATTTGTCTCAAAAAGGATTTGTATCCAGAATATATTAAACACTACAAATCGATTAAAAAAAAATGGGCCAAACACTTGAACGGGCACTTCACACAAGATGTCTAAATGGCCAGTAAATGTGAAAAGATGGTCATCTTCCTTAGTCATCTTGGAAATGCAAACCAAAAGCACAGTGAAGTGCCATGATATAGTCACCAGAATGACTAAAATTGAAAAGACAGATAATGTCAAATATTTACCAGAATTATTTGAAACTCTCATATGCGAATGCTGGGTTTTTAAATCGGTACAGGCACTTTGGAAAACTAGAGCTGAGTATGTGCATATGATGCAATACAGCAATTCCATTAGACATATTCCTAGTAGAAATGCGTTCCTATATTTACTAAAAGATTTGTACAAGAACTTTCATAGCAACACCATGAGAAGTTGTCTCAAACTGTACAAATGCATATTCATGAAATGGAAGATTATAAAGCTTTATGATAATGAATGTGATACAGCTATGCTTAGCAACATGGGTGAATCTCAGAAACATAACACTGAGTGAAAGAAGCTGGAGACAAATGAATTCGTATTGTATGATTTTGTTTATATAAAGTTCAAAACCAGGTAAAGGTAATTTATAAATCAGTATTGTGGTTACTTAGTGACTGGAAGTAGGGACCTGGGCAGACTTCTGGGGTGCTGTTTCTTTGTGTGCTAGTTTGTGAGTTTGTTGTGTTTACTTTGTGAGAATTCATTGAGCTGTGCACTTACAGTTTCTCTTTTTTGTTGTTGTTGTTGTATTATACTTCCACAAAAAGCTTACTTAAAAAAATGGAACAGAACAGTGGGATAAAATGCCTTGGCCATGAGTTTCTACTTTAGCTGGGCTGTCAGGTTGTACCGAGACCTACACAACGAGGGTGCAGCCATATGAGGAAGACCTGGATAAGAGCCCAGGGAGTAGCAGAGGTGGCAACGAATTTCAAAGGACAAAAACAAAGCCAGGGAAGCTAGTGGTTAATGGATGATGGGCCAGTGGTAGGGCATGGCATTAGAGAGGTAGTTATAGGTCAGATTATGAGGTTTATTACAGCAGCAGTAGGAAGTCACAGAAAAGACTTAGGAGAATGATGTGATTCTGTTCATGCCTTGAGAAGAGCAGTGTGTCTGCTGTGTGGAGAACAGGCTTGAGGAAGCCGACACGCCAGGCAGGAGTCTGTTGCTATAGTGGAGGAGTGATCTGATGGTGACCTGAACTTGGGCCTTAGCAGTGGATTTGGTGAGAAGTGGTCGGCTTCTGGTTGTATGTTATTGGAGATTGGGGGTAGCTAACACCGATAGGGCTTAACTCTGATGAATTGTGTGTTGAAAGAGAAAAGTCCAGAATGACTTATAAATATTTGGCTTGTGCCATATGGGTGGAAGTTGGTGACATTTCTGAGACAGGACAGCATTTCTGAGGTAGGACAGTTGGAGAGCGAGAGTGAAGGGGCTGGGAGGATGGGGTCGTCTGCTACATTGTAAACTTTCAAAGACAGTGCATTGTCTTATTAATCTTTACTCCCCAGGTCTTAGCAGAGTATCTGGAACGTAAATATAATTAGCTAAAAGTTTGATTCGTTTTGTAGTCAGTATTTAATCATTCACATTCAGTGAACATATTGAATAAGTGTATAAGTTATTTTCACCATTGGCCTTCTTAGAAAATATGTAATTTATGGGTTAAAAAAACAACTGTTGATCCCTTGGTATTTTACTACCTTGGGTTTGCCTACTTTGTAGACATTTTTTTTTCTTTTGTCATGAATATGGTGATTTGAGTGAAATACAGCTTTTAAAGAAGCCGATTGGTTAGATATTAAACTGGACACTTTGTTTAGATGTTTTTCTCTTTCTTTGCAGTTATTTTGTGATTACAGCTGTTCTGCTGTTTGGGAATTTGATTCAGCACCAGGTTTCCAATGTGTTTTAGTTTTTGGAAGAAATGTTTTCAATTGTTTAAAATCTGTTATTTTTCTTTATTGTTTATGGAAGTCCTTTTAGATGTTTGGAAGAAGAAAGTTTCTTTACCAAATGTTTTTCTTTTGTGGATGATAACATTTTGTTTTAGATTCCAAATGGAACCACTTAGTGTAGATGTTAGTGGAAAAATACCACCTAAGAAGCCTTGTAGAATGCTGGGAATCCTAGAGCAGATGTCATGGTACATTCTTCCTGACACTAGTCCTCTAGTTTGGGGTAAATCAAAGCGATTCAATGTTACACGTCTTCCAGAAGTTCTGCATTTGTTTTGTGGTGGTGGTTTGTCTGCTCATCACAAGATGGCTCCTGCCTGAGTATGTCAGCCAACTTCTGGCCATTCAGCCAAACCAGAGTTGTGATTAGAAGAACGTTGGGAATCCAGGCTGAGTAGTTTGGTTAAAAAAGAAACAATCAGACAAACAAACAAACAATATTTGTATTGTTGGAGTACTTTCATCATCCTTGTGCTTCTGATCACAACAGCTCCATAGAAATTTTATGAAATAGATGCATTTGGCAACAAACAGCAGCAGCTCCAATTCATTTAAATAAAAAGGACAATATGTTAAATAAGAGGAAATTCAATAGTCTAGCAGGCTTCAGGGATGGTTGTAGGGGACCAGGGTTCGAGCCCTGGTCTGGGAAGATCCCACCTGCATGGAGCAACTAAGCCCGTGCGCCACAACTATTGAGCCTGTGCCCTAGAGCCTGCGAGCCACAACTACTGAGCCCGCGTGCTGCAACTACTGAAGCCTGTGTGCCTAGAGCTCATGCTCCGCAGCAAGAGAAGCCACAGCAATGAGAAGCCCATGCACCGCAATGAAGAGTAGCCCCTGCTCTCCACAACTAGAGAAAGCCTGTGCACAGCAAGGAAGACCCAAACAGCCAAAAATAAATAAAATAAACAAATTTATTAGAAAAGACAAACCAAAAAAAACCAGTGCTTCTGTAGGTTGGAGAAAGTATTTCCAGTAGAGGGAAAGTGTAAATGAAGGGAGATACGTATATCAACCAAGTTATTAGGTTTTCATAACATTTATTTTTCATTACACAAGTAACATGTGACAACATGATGGAAAAATTAGAGCAAAATACATGAAGTTAAAGTTCTACGTTATCTTTTTTGTGTGTATCTACTCTTACAGATCATTTTATGTGCATTTCCATGATATATTTAAGACCAACAGGTATTATATGAGTTTTTATGTATATCCTATTTCAACATATGAAACAGTAATATCGCATATCTGATATGTGGTCACTGAGAGCGCCTTGTCTTTTCACTGATAGTTTGTGCATAAATGTAGGAGGCATTTGTGAACTATTTTTATAGCAGCTCTATTGAGATACAATTCACATACCATAAAAGTCACCGTTTAATATGTATCAGTAGTTTTCAGTATATTCGTAGAATGTGAAGTTATCACCACTCTCTAAGTTAGAATATTTCCATCACCCCCTAAAGAAACCCTGTACCTATTAGCGATTGTTCTTGAATATTTTATGTACCCATCAATATCATATGTAAAATTAAATTTTAAAGTGCCATGTTTCTCTAAATAGTTTTCTGAAGGTGTTAAGTTCTTACACTGAAAGTTCAGTTAATGCTTTAGGACTAGTTTCAGAGAAAAGATTTCAGATCCCTAGAGAGATCTCTGAGCAATGATTGTATGCATTATGCACTCTAGCAGTGCAGGAAATTTTAGTGGGGATTGGTATAAGTTTTGATGTTTATTGCATAAAAGAGAGTTCCATGAAGTTAGTGGAATCCGTTTCCTTATATTTTTAGATTTCTAATTATATAACAGAAAAAGAAAACATTTAGCAAAACAAGAAAAAATTAAAGTACAGTGCTAGGAGGATTACAGTAACTGGTCTTTATTACCTTCTAGCCCTATAATAATTAATAATTCTATTTTCTTTACATTGAGAACTTAAAAAAATGAGGGCCAAGGGGGGTAAAAATCTCAGTAACTTACTTGCAATCAAATCTTTCATATCTCTTTTAAAAGAGCACTTTTTTTTAATTAAAAAATTTTTTTAACATCTTTATTGGAGTATAATTGCTTTATAATGGTGTGTTAGTTTCTGCTTTATAACAAAGTGAATCAGCTATACATATACATATATCCCCATATCTCCTCCCTCTTGCATCTCCCTCCCACCATCCGTATCCCACCCCTCTAGGTGGTCACAAAGCACCGAGCTGATCTCCCTGTGCTATGCAGCTACTTCCCACTAGCTATCCATTTTACATTTCGTAGTATATATCAGTCCACGCCACTCTCTCACTTCATCCCAGCTTACCCTTCCCCCTCCCTGTGTCCTCAAGTCCGTTCTCTACATCTGTGTCTTTATTCCTGTCCTGCCTCTAGGTTTTTCAGAACCATTTTTTTTTTTTACATTCCATATATATGCACTAGCATATGGTATTCGTTTTTCTCTTTCTGACTTACTTCACTCTGTATGACAGACTCTAGGTCCATCCACCTCACTACACATAACTCAATTTCGTTTCTTTTTATGGCTGAGTAATATTTCATTGTATATATGTGCCACATATATACAATTCTTTATCCATTCATCTGTCGATGGACGCTTAGGTTGCTTCCACGTCCTGGCTATTGTAAGTAGAGCTGCAGTGAACATTGTGGTACATGACTCTTTCTGAATTTAAAAAAGCACTTTAAAATAACCTTATTTAACCTTAAGTGTACAGACCTCCACTGTCTAGTATTATAGCAGCTAGCTACATGTGGCTATGAGCACCTGAAATCTGGCTAGTATGACTGAGGAAACTGAATTTAAAATTTTATTTAATTTTATTTATTAAAATTTAATTAAAAAAAGCTAAAGCAGTGTAAAAATTTTCTGTTAAATACGGTTTTATTCTTTGCTAGGATTACATTTTACTTTTCCATTACATCATGGGAGATATTGTTGTATTATAGGTGTGTGTCAGCCATGTGCATCGTTTTCAGTATTTTATAGAAACATGCCACTGACTTAATACATGTCGGTGGAATGATTCAAATGATTTTTCTGAAGATAAATCAAATGAGTTTTTCTGTACACCTATGTAACATTGTAATGTGTCTTTGAATATTTTATTCAGACAGAATGAGTTGCAATGATACCTTTATGATTAGTAATTATATAGAAGTATTATATGTGTCTTTATATATATCGTTTTTATGTATATTTTTATATTATAACATGGTTATTTTAATTACTATGTCATTATATTAGCTTTCTAATATAAAAATGAAGTATATAAAGTATACAACTGATGCAGAATTGGGTGGATTGCAGAAGCTAGCACCACAACCAGAACAATAAAGGATAAAATGAGAATGGAAGAACGTATGCCACAGATTTCACAATAATGGCAATTGTGTTTTCTGCAGCTGAGTAAAACAAAATCTATTTTTTAAAATAAAAACGTTAAATTAAAAGTAATAAAGATTACAGTATGAAGAGAGATTTTCAGCAAATACAGAGTAAATTTGATAAGTTTCCTTTCACAATTCAAAGAAGTATGAAATTGGTTGCCAAAAATCAGAAATAAATGTACAATTAAAGAATTGCTTATGATTTCAGCAGTAGCTGAGAGTGTAATTTTGGCCATCTTGGTTCTTGCTCCAAGGAAAAAAAACCTTTTAAGTTGGAGAGATTACAGGAGAAATTATTTTAGTTATTGAAAATTATGAGGAAATAACATAAACTGAAAGGTCAAATAATTGTCTGTAGAGTACGTGGCTGTTCTAATAATAAAGATCAGTTGAGCCAAAGTTTGAAACATTGCAAGTCTGTTTCTTTGGCTTTAGATGAGTCATGTGACACGAGACACCACAGAATTAATACTTTCTGCATAGTTTGTTTCAAAGGACTTACAGATTTACAAAGAACAGTCAATACATGGCCCAAATAAATGAACTTTTAGTGTAGATTTTTTAAAAAAAGTTTGCATGGTATGGAAGGTAAAAAAAAATCAAGATTTATGGAATATTTTAAAAGGGAGACTAATGTTTCCCTAATTCTCTTTCTCTAATATTGCTTAATTCTATTTCATGATACATATTGAAAATATTTGCATTCAGTTCTCTGAGTAGACTCTATGAAAAGTGTTATGGATTCAGTTAAGTTCATTCATGTATGTGTGAATGATTTTAATCATTGCCAGTTTATGGAACTGTTAAAAGTAGTAGAAGACAACAAATTTAATGATCTTTGCCAATAATCAGTGGCTCAGTTGTGGAAGAGCTTTACAAGGATCACTGTACTGCTAATTCCAAGGTTTTCCTGAAAGAGGAATGCTTGTCAGATGCTCAATAAAGACAAAAAATGAAATTCAATATGATTTACATTTTCTTACCAGTATTACACTGCATTAGCTAAATGAAGCTCCAAGGAAAGGAAAAGAGTTTTGTAACTTAGTTCGTTTCTGAAGTTAAAACTTTTAATAATACAAATTAGTAAAAATGTCTTTACACATTTTTAAAAATGAAATATGTAGATGATTTTAATTGTACATTACATCCCTAGTACTTGTTTATCTTATAACTGGAAGATACATATATTGTACCTTTTGACCACCTTCCTCCAGTTTCCCCTCCTGCCCATTTTGTTTTCTTATTGTTGACTTTTAAGAGTTCTTTTTATCTATTAGATAGCAGCAAAGATTTTCTCCCTGTGTGTGTGCTTGTCTTTCATTCTTCTCATGTATCTTTTGCTGAGCAGAATTTTAAATTTTAATGAAGTCAGAATTATCTAACTTTCCTTTCATGGATTGGTGCTTTTGGTATTGTAGCTGAAAAAGCCATCACCAAATCTAAGGTCTGTCTAGGTTTTCTTCCATGTTATCTTCTAGGAGTTTCATAGTTTTGCATTTTACATTTAGGTCTATTATGCGTTTGGAGAAGTTAATTTTGAAAGTTTTAAGGTCTATATCTGGTTTAGTTTTTGTGCATGGGTGTCCAGTTTTTCCAGCACCATTTGTTGAACAGACTGTCTTTTCTACATCGAATGGCTTTTACTCCTTTGTTAACCAGCTTATTTTTTTATTGAAAGTTCTTGCAGATTGCTTTTTAATCAAGTGGTGACTTCAGTGAGCTTGTTTCTTAGGGAATTATAGTAAAGCACAGAAATGAAAGTCTACAGAAGTTAGCTGCTCAAAAATTGTATTATTCTCTCTGGAATTGTTAGTTACCATATGGACGCATAATATTTATTTATTAGGGATTTAAAATATAATTGAGTGACTTAATTGACAACCAATCTGAAAACAAGGTGGTTAGTTTTTTTTTTTTTTAATAATCAGAAGCTAGTTACTTATTTTATTCTTCTTTCGTCTTTGTCATGTGGCCAGAAATTTTTGCATACCACGTTTTATGATTTCCTGGGCAGTAAACATGAAGTTGGTCTAAAGATAATGTCGTTTTAATTGAAATTGTTCTTTAAACAGCCTGGAGTGAAAAATTGGTATCAGCAGTGGAAAAGTAACTGAATTGGTAAATTGGAAAGTTATCCCAGAGACAGAATGTGGTTAACACAGCAGCTGGCCAGTAAATGATTGCTAGGTTAAACAAATGTTACCTTGATTACTTCACTGGCAATTCCAACTTGAAAGATGTGGTACATGAAAGTAACCATGGTCAGAAGTACGGGTGATTGAGGAGGAAACTATTTGCTACTTGTAAAGGTCACTTGTGTTTCAGGAACAGAGTCTTCTGTTTTTTCGGTGACTTAAAAAATAAAGCTGAACTTGCTTCATGTTCTCTTACGAACGTACTTTGACTCAAAGTTAACATTGGAGTCATTTTCAGCAGGCTACTCTTTATTTTTCTCAGGAAAATAAATGTTTTTTTCCGTTTATAATAAATTGTATGTGGTATTTCTCAGATGATTGTTTTTCTGGATAGGTCTTGATAACAAGTATTTTGAGTTTTGCAAGAGAATGTCCTATAAGAGTTTGTTTTGTTTTGTTTTTAAGGATTCCTCTGAATTCCACTGCTCCCACATGGCATTGTAAGTTTCTGTCAGTATTTTACTTAAGTTACATAAAGCAGACTACTTCCTAGTTACTATAGCAATAGAGAATGAAGGCGACTTTTATTTTTCTAAATTTTTGCATGCATTCCTTCATGTCCTGGGGATTCTAGACTTGTAGTAAATAGAATCCTTGAATTTTTCATCAAATGTATCTCCAGTAAATAACACTTACAAAAATTAATCTTATCCTGGAATATATATCAGACCTGGAATTTATTTTGTGGTCTTAAGTGTTTTCAACTCTTTTCACTCTGTGAGGTCTGTATGTTTTTGACCTTGTTTCTCTTCAGCTGTTTGGCTATACAGTTAGTTCTGCTATAAGGTGACATGCATGTTCTTAAAAATCAGTGTGCTATGCAGAATTGTTCAATTAAAAACCATAAGGCTTATGGGAAAAATAGGGTCAGGAACATGATATGCAAAAACTTTGTCAGTGACACAAAATAAAAGATAGGAATCTAATAAAAATGGTAGCATAGTTTTACACATGTTAAATAGTTAAGGAATACATAAATAACTGGATAAATAGGTCAATTTACCTTTAAAAAGACCTGAAGTTTGCTTGTGGATGTGTACATCAGAAGGTTTGCACCTTCTGAGTTCTTACGAAGTGGTGGAAAGAGGGTTTTCTGGAATTGGATAGAAGGTTGGAACACCTGAAGTGGATGGGTGTGTCTCATAGCACATATGGTAAACTGAAGAAGGTGGTAGATATTTGAGATGGAGGTGTTTTGTGTATTTCTGTGGCTCATTTCAACTGGGTGCAGCTTTCTTTATTCACCTACGGTTTCTGGGAGACAGAATTGTGAACAAGCAAATGCAAAATGTGTTATGCTCAAATTGTTCCCTAATATATTAGTCACTTCGGAACCAATTGACATTTTCTTTCTTTTTTGAGTTTAATTGACATATAACATTAGTTTCAGGCGTACAAGATAACTATTTGCTCTTTGTATATACTGTGAAGTGATCACCATGGTTAAGTCTAGTTTTCCCTAGTCACCATACAAAGTTACAAAATGTGCAACACAACATTACTGACTCTGGTCATCATGCTGTACATTACATCCCCATGACTGACTTATTTCATGACTGGAATTTTGTACCTCTTGACTTTCTTCACCCATTTGCCCACCCTCCAACCCCGACTCTGGCAATCACCAATCTGTTCTCTGAATCTTTGAGTGTTGTTTATAAGATTCCACATGTAAGTGAGATCAGATGGTGTTTGTCTTTCTGACTTATTTAACTTAGAATTATGCCCTCAAGGTCCATCCATATTGTCATAATGGTAAGATTGTTTTCTTTTTAATGGCTGAGTAGTATTCCATTGTGTGTGTGTGTGTCTGCAGGCATGCGTACATGTGAGAGAGAGAGAGAGAGAATCAGTGGACACTTAGGTTGTCTCCATGTCTTGACTATTGTGAATAATGCTCCAATGAACATAGGAGTGCATATATCATTTTGATTTAGTGTTTTTGTTTTCTTTGGATAAATGCCCAGAAGTGGAATTGCTGAATCTTATGGTAGCTCTATTTTTCAGTTTTTTGAGGAGACTCCATACTGTTTTCCATAGTGGCTGCACCAGTTTACATTCCCACCAATGCTGCACAAGGGTTCCTTTTTCTCCACATCTATGCCAGCATTTGTCATCTCGTCTTTTTGATGCTGTGCATTCTAACACCTATGAGGTGATATCTCATTGTGGTTCTGATTTGCATTTTCTTGATGATAAATGGTGTAGAGCATCTTTTCACATATCTGTTGGCCATGTGTATGTCTTCTTTGGAAAGCTGTTTATTCAGATCCTTTGCCCATTTTTAAATTGTGTTGTTTGTATTTTTGTATGAGTTCATACAACTCCTTATATTTTGGATATTAACTCCTTATCAGATATATGATTTGCAAATACCTTCTCCCTTTCAGAGGTTGTATTTTTATTTTGTTGCTGGTTTCCTTCACTGTGCAGAACCTTTTTAGTTTGATATAGTTCCATTTGTTTATTTTTGCTTTTGTTGCCATTGCTTTTGGAGTCAGATCCAAAAAATATCTCTAACACCAATATCAAGGTAACACGTGTGTTTTCTTCTAGGAGTTTTATAGTTTCTGGTCTTACATTCACATCTTTAATCCATTTTAAGTTACTTTCTGTGTATGGTGTAAGGGAGTAGGCCAGGTTCATTCTTGTGCATGTGGCTGTCCAGTTTCCCCAGCACCCCTTATTGAATAGACTGTCCTTTCCCCATGTGTATTCTTGCCTCCTTTATCATATTAATTGACCAAATGTGTGGGTTTACTTCTGGACTCTCTATTCTGTTCCACTGATTTATGTTTTTGTTTTTATGCCAATAGCATACTGTTTTGATTACTATATCTTTGTAATATAGTTTAAAATCAGGGAGCATGATGCCTCCAGTTTTGTTCTTCTTAAGATTGCTTTGGCTATTTGGAATCTTTTGTGGTTCCATACAGATTTTATTTTCTGTTTCTGTGAGGAATGCCATTGGAATTTTGAAAAGGATTGAGTTGAATCTATTTATTGCTTTGGGGAATATGGACATTTTAACAATATTAATTCTTCCAATTCATGAGTGTGGAATATCTTTCCATTTATTTGTGTCTTTGATGTATTTCATCAGTGTCTTATAGTTTCCAGTGTACAGGTCTTTTACCTCCTTGATTAAATTTATTCTTGAGTATTTTATTCTTTTCGATGCAATTGTAAATGGGATTCTTTTCTTAATTTCTCTTTCTGATAGTTTGTTGTTAATGTATGAAAATATAACAGATATTGTATATTGATTTTGTACCCTACAGCTCTACTGAATTTATTTATTCTAACACTTTTTGTGGAGTCTTTAGGGTTTTCTATATATAAAGTTCTGTCATCCACAAATAGTGACAGTTTTACTTTTTCCTTTCAAATTTGGATGTCTTATTTCCTGCCTAATTGCTGTGGCTGGGACTTGCAATACTATGTTGAATAAAAGTGGTGAGAATGGGCATGCTTGTCTTGTTCTTGAAAGAAAAGCTCTCAGCTTTTCTCCTTTGAGTATGATGTCAGCTGTGGACTTCTCATATGTGACCTGTATTATGTTTTGGTATGTTCTGTTTATACCCACTTTGTTGAGAGTTTTTATCATAAATGAGTGTTGAATTTTGTCAAATGCTTTTTCTGCATCTTTTGAGGTAATTATATGATTTTTATCCTTTATTTTGTTAGTGTTATGTATCACATTGATTGATTTGTGGATGTTGAATCATCCCTGCATCCCTGGAATAAATTCCACTTGATCATGGTATATGACCCTTTGAATGTGTTGTTGAGCTTGGTTTGTTAATATTTTGTTGAGGATTTTTGCATTTATATTCATCAGAGATATTGGCCTGTAATTTTCTTTTCTTGTGGCATCCTTGTCTGGTTTTGGCATCAGTGTAATGCTGGCCTCATAAAATGAGTTTGGAAGAATTCCTTCCTCTTTAATTTTTTGGAAGAATTTGAGAAGGATTGGTATTTTTCGAATGTTTGGTAGAATTCATCAGTGAAGACTTCTGATCCCTGGCTGTTGTTTGTTGGGAAGCTCTTTTTTTTTTTGCCATGAGACATGTGGGATCCTAGCTCCCTGACCAGGGATAGAATCTACCCTGCCCACCCCCACCACCATTGGAAGCACGGAGTCCCAACCACTGGACTACCAGGGAAGTCCCTGTTGGGAAGCTTTTGATTACTGATTTAATCTCCTTACCTGTAAGCAATTTGTTCAGATTTTCTGTTTCATCATGATTCAGTCTTGGGAGAGTGTATGTTCCTAGGAATTTATCCATTTCATCTAGATCGTTGAATTTGTTGGTGTATAACTGTTCATAGTAGTCTCTTATGATCCACTGTATTTTTTTGGTATCAGTTCTGACTTCTCTTTCTTTTCTCATTTTATTTATTTGAGCCCTTTTTCTTTTTTACTTAATGAATCTAGCTAAAGTTTTGTAAATTTTATCTTTCTGAAAAATTGTTTCTTAGCTTCATTGATCTTTTCTATTTTTTTAATCTCTGTTTTATGTATTTTCACTCTGACCTTTCTTCCTCCTTATATTAACTTTAGGATTCATTTGTTCTTCTTTTTCTAGTTCCTTTAGGTATATAGTTAGATTATTTGAGATTTTTCTTGTTTTTTTGAGGTAGGCCTGTATCACTGTGAACTTCCCTCTTAGAACTGCTTTTGCATCATCCCCTCAATTTGGGAAAGTTTGTGTTTGTTTCAAAGTATTTAAAAATTTTCTCTCATTTCTTCATTGACCCTTTGGTTGTTTAGTAACATGCTGCATTTAGTGTCTGCATTTCTTTTTCCAGTTTTCTTATTATAATTGATTACTTGTTTCATACTTTTGTGATCCATAAAGACGCTTGAGGGGCTTCCCTGGTGGCACAGTGGTTGAGAGTCTGCCTGCCGATGCAGGGGACACAGGTTCGTGCCCTGGTCCGGGAAGATCCCACATGCCGCGGAGTGGCTAGGGCCATGAGCCATGGCTGCTGAGCCTGCGTGTCTGGAGCCTGTGCTCCGCAATGGGAGAGGCCACAACAGTGGGAGGCCCGCGTACTGCAAAAAAAAAAAAAAAACGACGCTTGATATGATTTCAGTCTTCTAAGTTTATTGAGACTTGTTTTGTGGCCTAACATATGATCTATTCTGGAGGATGTTGTATGTGCACTTGAAAAGAATGTGTAATCTGCAGATTTTGGATGGAATGTTTATATATATCAAATTTATCTGATCTAGTGTGTCATTTAAGGGCGGTGTTTCCTTGTTGACTGGCTGTCTAGATGATCCGTCGGTTTATGTAAGTGGGTAAAGTCCTCTACTACTATGGTATTACTGAGAACTTCTTTCTTTATGTCTGTTAATACTTGCATTATGTACTTAGTTGCTCCTATGTTGGGTGTATAAATATTTACAAATGTTATATTTTCTTTTTGGATTTACCCCTTTATGATTGTGTAATGCTCTTATCATTCAGAATTGAAGGACAGAGCAAGAGTTTTAATATCTTTTGTTATAGTCTCTATTTTAAAGTTTATTTTATATAAGTATTGCTACCCCAGGTTTCTTTTCGTTACATGTACATGGAATATCTGTTTCTGTTCCTTCATTTTCAGCCTCTGTGTTGGTGAGTCTCTTGTAGGCAGCATATAGGTAGGTCTTTTTTTTTTAATCCATCCAGCCATCCTGTGCTTTTTGATTGAAGAATTTGGACCATTTACACTTAAAGTAATTAGTGGTAGGTATGCACTTACTTCCCTTTTGTTAACTGCTTTCTGGTTGTTTTGGTATTTTTCTGTTACCTTCTTCTCTTGGTCTCTTCCCTTGTGATTTGACGATTTTCTTTAGTGTTATGTTTGGATTCCTTTCTCTTATTTTTTTTTTTGTGTATCCATTATAGGCTTTTGATTTATGTTACAATGAAGTTCATATATAACAATCTACATATAAAGCAGTCAGTTTTAAGCTGATATTTGCTTAAGTTCAACTGCATTCTAAAACCACTACATTTTAACTCCCCAGACCACATTTTATGTTTTTTAGGTCATGTTTTATATCTCTTTATTTTGTTCATCCCTTAACTACTTATTGTTACAGTTGATTTTACTACTTTTGTCTTTTACTCTTCATACTAGCTTTATAAGTGGTTGATTTCACTACCTTTACTGTACATTTGCCCTTACCAGTGAGAGTTTTTTCTTTCATATGTTTTCTTATTTCTAGTTATAGCCTTTCATTTTTCAGTTAAAGAATTCTGTTTAACATTTCCTGTAACGCTGTTTTAGTGGTGAGTACTCGTTTAGTTTTTGCTTGTCTAAAAAACTCTTGCTCTGTCCTTCAATTCTGAATGATAGCCTTGTCATGTAGTCTTAGTTGTAAGTTTTTTTCCTTTCCAGACTTTGAACATATCATGTCATTCCCTTCTGGTTTGTACAGTTTCTGCTGAGAAATCCACTGATAGTCTTATGGGTCTTCCCTTATATGTAACTAGTTGGTTTTCTCTTGTTTTTTTTTAAAATTCTGTCTCTATCTTTAACTTTTGACATTCTAATTATAATGTGTCTTGGTGAGAATCTCCTTGGGTTCATCTTGTTTGGGATTCTCTGTGCTTCCTGGACCTGAATGCCTATTTCCTTCCCCAGGTTAGGGAAGTTTTCAGCTTTTATTTCTTCAAATAGGTTTTCTGTCCATTTCTCTCTCTCTTCCTCTTCTGGGACCTCTATAATTGCAAATGTTAGTATGGTTGATGTTGCCTTAGAGGTCCCTTAAACTGTCCTCCTTTTAAAATATTCTTTTCTCTATTTTGCTGTTCTGATTGGGTGATTTCCATTACCCTGTCTTCCATATTGGTGATCTGTTCTTTTGTATCATCTAATTCACTGTTGATTTCCTTTAGTGTATTTTTCATTTCAGTTATTGTATTCTTCAGCCCTGATTGGTTCTTTCTCATATTTTCTATTATCTCTCTCTTTTTTTTGGCCATGCCACGTGGCATGCGGGATCTTAGTTCCCTGACCTGGGATTGAACACATGCCCCTGCAGTGGAAGCACAGAGTCTTAACCACCGGACCACCAGGGAGGTCCCTCTGTTTCTTTTTTGAAGTTCTCACTGTGTTCATCCAAACTGTCTTGAGTTTGGTGAGCATTTTTATGACTATTACTTTGAATTCTTTATCAGGTATATTACTTGTTTTCATATCACTAAGGTCTTTTTCTGAGATTTTGTCTTGTGTATTTATTTGGAACATATTTTTTTGTTTCCTCATTTTGCTTGGCTCTCTGTCATTGTTTCCATGTATTAGGCAAAACTAGCTTCCTTGGTGTTGGATGAGTGTCCTCGTGTAAGTGATGATCCTTCTTGTTAATCCTGCCCTAGCTCTTGGTTGTCTTTTGATTCTTTGTGGTTGTACATACCACCTGATTTATTCTTTTTTTTGGGGGCGGGAGGAGTGAAGATGGTTCTATGATTCTTTCTTTCTTTTTCTTTTCTTTTCTTTTCTTTCTTTCACATCTCTATTGGAGTATAATTGCTTTACAATGGTGTGTTAGTTTCTGCTGTATAACAAAGTGAATCAGCTACACATATACTGTATATCCCCACATCCCCTCCCTCTTGCGTCTGCCTCCCACCCTCCCTATCCCACCCCTCTAGGTGGTCACAAAGGTGAGTCTCCACCTGACTTATTCTTGATATGCCACTGTTCAAAACCTGTCTGTTCCAAAGGGCGCAATCTCATTTAACGCTTAGTTTCAGGCTGATTAGAAGCTGGACCCCCAGGCAGCAACTTTTAAAATATACAGGTATATACAGTCCTGTGTGGCTACAGTTATAATCCCTGCTGACCTCCAGACCAGGAGAACTAGAGTTGTCCCCTGGGCAACAGTTCTAAAAATCAAGGCTTTTGACAAGTGTTTGAGTAGCTTTCTGGGGAGTCTCATTGTGCTGTTGTGAGGCCAAGGGCATGCGCAGGATGGTGTTTCCTTACTTAGATTCCCTGGGGGGTCTCTGCCTATCCTCTAGACATGTGGGAAACCTGAATTCTGTTGCTCAGGGTGAAGCTCCAGGCTAAGTATAAACACATATTTCACAGAAAGACTGGGGTTGTGTTGTAGTCTGCTGTCTGTGCAGTGTGCTGGTGGTCAAGAACTGTTGGCCTGTCAAGAGCTGTTGTTTTCAATTGTTGTGGTCCTGTGGGCTCAGGAATGCCAGCAGAGCCAGGTGATCATGGGGTGTCCCCTGTGTGGATTGTACCTTTCCCGGCTTTGGCGAGGCAGCTGGAGACTGAGGGGCAGAGCGTGCATTCTTGCTTCTGGAAGGCAGCGGGAAAATGATGGGAGTACACCAGCCTGTGGGCTTCAGCATTGCAGCCGGAGAGTGCCTAGTCTGCGCGAGAATGTCGGCCTAGGCCACGAGTGTGAGAATACCGTGCCTGCCCGCCCCTGCCAGTCCCAGCCAGAGAGCAGCCGCCTGAGGTCTCTGGCTTCAGCAAAGTGGCTGGTTAGTGCTGCAGTAATTACTCTCCCTGAGTAGGGAGCACATTAGTGTCTGCTAGTGCCTCCCTGCGTCTGGGGGGAGCATTTCCACCATTCCCCACCCATTCAGCTGATGCTTTTAGATTCACAAATGACTCTCCATCGCATAGAGTCTTGGCATTTTTCAAACTGCTGTTATTTTGCTGTGTTTCCGCCGAATGAGACCACTTGAGAGCCCTTTAAGAGGGGAGTCTTAGTTTCCTATAGCACTTTGGGACCCTTGTATGTCAACCCTTTTGGTTCTCTAAGTGAGGTGTTTTGGGGGCTTGTCCTTCCAGTGTATATCCCAGGGACCAGGGTGCCCAATGTGGGGCACCAACCTCTCAGTCCTCTAGGAGAAGGCCCACCTGGTGAGATGCCTCCCTATCATGTGACCTCAAGCTGGGGGTGGGAATTTTGGCAGTAGTGCTTCTTGGCCTGTCCTACCTGTCTTGATGTGATCCTTTTTATCCTTTGCTGTGGAGCAGCTGTTCAGCTAGTTCTCAGGTTCTTTCCAAGGGGGTTGATCCATATGCAGCTGTATTGGGAAGAGCTAAGTTCAGGTTCTTCCTATGCTGCCATCTTGAATAGCCCCCCCCACCATTACTATTTCATAGTAGCCATCCTAATGGATATGAAGGATAGGTAATATTTTAAGATATATAGTCAATATTCAAAAACTGTTAGTAAGTAGAGTGATGGACCAAATACTTCCATGACGGAATTAAACATGGATCAATGTAAAGTCAATTTTCCAAGTTCAAAATGAGGCATACCAGACTTGATACTGACTCATACGCAAATGTCTCAAGGTTTACTTGGTTTATGTGGACATTTTGGTTAGCAGTATTACTTGGTGGCTAGATTAAAAACCCAGACTGCAAATAAAGAAATAGAATCTTGTGACCATGGAGAGAAAAGTGCCATTATACTGCCTACTGGTCAGACCACATCAGGAGAGTCATGTCAAGTTCTGGGTATTAGATATGAATCTGGAAATTGGTAAACAGGGGACATTCAACAGAGAGCAGCCGTACACAAAAAGGGTTTGGAAACTGTGAGCTGTCAGTCAGTCAGAAGGGAACTGGGGTTCCTAACCTGGAGAAGAGGAGGGGCAGAATCAGTTAGCTGTCTTCATATGATTTAAAGGCTTGCTGTGTGGAGACCGTGCAGGCTTAACTTTCTCGTTTGAGGACAGAACTGACAAAAGAAAACAAAAATAACAATGTGGAAGTAGAGACAGATGTGTTCCTAATCAACATGGGGAAAACCTTTCTGGCATCAGGAGGACAGAGAGTTCCTGTTGTGGAAAGTGTTTGAGTCAAGCTACATGAAGGTAGGAGCTCTGCTGGGAAGGATATTCCTCTCCCACATGGAACCTGGCACAGTGGACTGTGTAAAAGTGGTTCTGTGCCTTCTTCCATGCACAAGAGAGTGTGAGACTCTGGACAAAAAATAGTTCCATACGCAAAAGCCTAAAACATAGTAGGTGTCCAGTTTTGCCTGCCCGAGGTTAATCCTACCTGGACTGAGCGAATGAATCTCCCCTTAAGAAGAGTCTGGAACTCTTAGGTGTCCTGACTGCTGGGCATCCACTCAGGGGCGGTGAAGAGTTATACTCTCTTTCCGGAGCCCTGACCCACTGCTGACCTCTCTGCGCTTGTTCTTGATATTTCCCGCTTCACACAGAACTCTTCAGTTTTACGTTTCATTCGCCTGCACACGTGCCTTTGCTTTTGCCAGTCCCTTTACTTTTTTTTTTTTTTTTTTTTGGTACGCGGGCCTCTCACTGTTGTGGCCTCTCCCGTTGTGGAGCACAGGCTCCGGATGCGCAGGCCATGGCTCACGGGCCCAGCCTCTCCGCGGCATGTGGGCTCTTCCCGGACCGGGGCACGAACCCGTGTCCCCTGCATCGGCAGGCGGGCTCTCAACCACAGTGCCACCAGGGAAGCCCCCCTTTACTTTTTTGCCCATGCCCCGCCTTCTTATTCCTGCCAGGCTGACCGGGGGCGAGGGGGCCTCTCCTCACTGCCCTCGGAATATGTGAGGCAGGTCACTGTGTTGGCATTTACTGCACATTGGGGTGTCTGTCCCTGCTCGCTGGGCCGTGAGCTCGCTCACAGGGATTAAATGTTGTCAATCTTTGATTTCGTAGTGCAAACGAACCATGTTTATTGAATGACATGAAAAGGGGCAGAGTCATTATCCGTGTGTCCCAGTGCCTAGTCCAGTGTTTGACACACTGCACTTGCTTATCACTTTGGAATAATACAAGAGTTGAATACGTGTTTTTTCAGTTTAGGTCATAACATCTTCATATAGTTCTAGAAACCTTAATCTGGTTGGGACGTGTAGGCGGAATCTCAGAGTGTGCATCTCGCAGGCCCTTCTCTTCCGTCTTCTTTCCTGCTTCTCTCCCTCTTCCTTTTCCTTTCTCCTGCCCCTCCCCACCCCTTCCTCAGCCTCCTCCCTCCTTCCTCCCTCTTTTCCTCTTCTTCCTCCATTTCCTCCCTTTTCCTGCTACTACCCCTCCCTGCCTTAACACCATGCAGCCTCCTTACACAGTGTTCTCATGCAGTTCGGCAGGCTTTTTACTCTGTAGTTCATGTATTAGTTAACTGAGCCTGAGTTTTTCCCAAGACCTCAGATCATAGATCATAACAGAGATTCCAGATCACCTGTGTGTTGACACAAGGGTTTTTATTTCCAATATGGCAAATGAGGTTCACACATACCTTGTTCAGTTTCTACACATTTATCTTTTTATTTACTTGTCTTTCTAGATTTTTTGTATTTGTGCCACTCTCCTGATGCCAACCATCTGTGGATTCTTTAATATTATAGCAACACAGGCTCTGTTTGTATTCAGTGCAGTTTACATTTTTATGTTTGCCAAGACCTTTTGCTGTTATTATGTAGTAAGTTAAATGTGAGAACAACAGGCAGGCTAGATCTCTTTTTCTTTTAAACTTAAAAAAAATTAATTTATTAATTTTGGCTGTGTTGGGCCTTCATTGCTGTGCGTGGGCTTTCTTTAGTTGCATCAAGCGGTGGCTTCTCTTGTTGTGGAGCACAGGCTCTAAGAGCACAGGCTCAGTGATTGTGGCACGTGGGCTCAGTAGTTGTGGCTCATGGGCTCTAGAGCGCAAGCTCAGTAGTTGTGGCGCACGGGCTTAGTTGCTTCACAGCATGGGATCTTCCCGGACCAGGGCTCGAACGCATGTCCCCTGCATTGGCAGGCGGATTTTTAACCACTGCACCACCGGGGAAGTCACTAGAATTCTCTTTATGAGCAGCTTGATTTATTTGCATCTGAGTATAGAAAATGTGTAACCAGGTTACTTAGTTTTTGGTCTGTTTTAGTAACAGATTGTAGCTCTAATTTATGTTGAATATAAAAAAGTGGGTTTAATGAATTTTTTCTAAGGATAGGTATGGTGTTTCTGTAAGTCAGAAACACCAACATGTATGTAACTACTCTGCACACAGTGGAGGCTCTCCAAACACTACTGAAAGTTGGCATAAAATTCTACCTGAGAAATTTTGTGTTTTCTTTTTATATAAGGAAGATTAATGCTCATGGACTTGAATACATTCCAGTTAATGATGTGGCCTGTAATTTCCTTACTGTATGATAAATGACTACTCTGAAAGTACATTGTTCTTAGCAGAATTTTTAGGGCAGCTTAGATAATTAACATTTTGATGTGCATATTTGTTACTTTTTAACTTTTGATTAACGAATCACTTTTTTTTTTTTTTTTATCTGCGTTGGGTCTTCGTTGCTGCACGCGGGCTTTCTCTAGTTGCGGCGAGCGGGGGCTACTCTTCGTTGCGGTGCACGGGCTTCTCATTGCGGTGACTTCTCTTGTTGCAGAGCATGGGCTCTAGGCGTGTGGGCTTCAGTAGCTGCAGTGCACGAGCTCAGTAGTTGTGGCTCACGGGCTCTAGAGTGCAGGCTCTGTAGCAGTTGCTCCGCGGCATCTGGGATCTTCCCGGACCAGGGATTGAACCTGTTTCCCCTGCATTGACAGGCGGATTCTTAACCACTGCACCACCAGGGAAGTCCCTGAATCATGTTTTTAAAACACTTTTTCTTTCAGGCCCCAGAGATCAGTTGAAACGCATACATATTCCTTTGTCCGTATTGAAGATGGTAATTTTGTATTTTACAAATGTCAGACCTTTCAAAGCCCAAAGGAGGGCACCTTGCATGTGGTCTCCACTTTGCATATTAATAAGTAGATTGCAGGTGATCAAAGAGGAATGCGTTCTTACGTAGAGACTGCAGATCTTCATGTTGTGCCTAGTTTTTTTTTTTTTTTTTTGCGGTACGCGGGCCTCTCACTGTTGTGGCCTCTCCCGTTGCGGAGCACAGGCTCCGGACGCGCAGGCTCAGCGGCCATGGCTCACGGGCCCAGCTGCTCCGTGGCATGTGGGATCCTCCCGGACCGGGGCACGAACCCGTGTCCCCTGCATCAGCAGGCAGACTCTCAACCACTGTGCGACCAGGGAAGCCCCTGTGCCTAGTTTTTAATCTATGGGCTTCACTTCCAGGTCAAAGACAGTGTCGGGGTAGTTCTCCACCAAGAAAGCTGTTTTTTTAGCCCTTTTATAGACTGCCTACTGTCCATGCAACCTTTTACACATTTAGCACAATAAGGATCTCTGTTCCCAGGTAAATTAGCATGTTTTTCTTTAATTCTGTAGCGCTGTACTATTGCCAGAGAATCTGTTATCATTCTAATACATTTATGTCATCTCTGTGGAGAGAAAGTACTCTAACGGGTTAATTTCTCATTTTAACCTCTAGGTCCATAGACCTTTACCTGGAAGTCGGAAATCTAAAAAGCTCTGAAAACCAAATTTCTTTTTTTCTTTTTTAATAACATGTTTAGCAGCAGAATCTGACTTGAACTTATGTGAGGCCATTTGTAGCCTTTTGTTTTTATCCTACTTAGATGACTATTCATACTTTTAGTTGCAGAAACATGAATATGGTTTGACTATGGGATGGTGTTCCAAACCCTGTAGAAAACATTACATAAATACAGTGTATGCACCATATTACTTTTCTAAAATAAACTTAAAAAAAATCAGCTTTCAAAAACATATGGTAAAATGTAAAATGGATGGCTAGTGGGAAGCTACTGCATAGCACAGGGAGATCAGCTCGGTGCTTTGTGATGACCTAGAGGGGTGGGACAGAGGGGCTGGGAGGGACGGTCAAGAGGGAGGAGATATGGGGATATATGTATACATATAGCTGATTCACTTTGTTGTACAGCAGAAACTAACACAACATTGTAAAGCAATGATAGTCCAATAAAGATGTAAAAAAATATATATATGGTATTGTGATGTTGTATAGGGTCATTGCCAATTCTTGTTCAGGTAAAAGCCTAAGAACTGTAGATATTTCTGTAGTAGAGACCTATTAAAGGTAAATATAATTGGGTAATAATAGATGAGTAAAGCAGTCAGTTTTAGAGTCAGTAAGGGACTGTTAATAAAAGTAAAATCTTTGTATTCATGTTACAGAACATGGTAATAATACCCACATGTCTAAGTTGTTCTGACTTGCAGGAGTTCATTGCAGGCAACTTTCCAATGTTGTTTCCGTTTCACCCTGTGAACACATTTGGAAGGTAAGGTCCTGGGTCTAGTGAGCTGGTCATTAGAGTTTAATATTAGGATTTTTGTTTGTGCATAAGACAGGTTTTTCTCATTTTTGAGCTAACAGCCGGCAGTAAAATGAGATATCTCTGGGAA